>NC_060284.1:40093769-40147441 GCF_021613505.1 Equus quagga
GCCGCGCCCCCGCGCGCAGCTCGCGGCCCTGGCCATGGGGCTGCGGGGGCCCGGGGCTCGGCTGAGCTGAGGCGGCGGCGCCGGGCCGCACGCCCCGTGGGGCCGCCCCCGCACCCCGCCCGCCGGCGTCTGGCTCTCATGATGATGAAGAAGAAGAAGTTTAAGTTTAAGGTGGACTTCGAGCTCGAGGAGCTCTCCTCGGTGCCCTTCGTCAACGGGGTCCTCTTCTGCAAGATGCGGCTGCTGGACGGCGGCAGCTTCACCGCCGAGTCCCCCAGGTAACGCGTCCCCCAGCGCCGCGCTCTCCTCCCGGGCGGCTGCGCCCTCGCCTGCCCCGCGGGGGCTGGTTTGCTGGGCAGCATCTCTTTCCCTGGCCCATTTGCTCCAGGAGGGCGGCCAGCCTCGTGAGCCTCTTTTTCTCTGGGGACCAGGCTGAAATCAGTCAGGAATTTATTGATCTGCACAAAGTGCTTCGCAAATGGGTTCATCTCGGCTGGGCTTGGCTCCTGCCCTCCTGATTCCAGATGGTTCCTGGTATCTGCTCTTCCCTCCTAAATTCTCTAGAAATGGGAGGGGAGCGATGGCCAGAAGGGAGAAGATGCTTCTGGTTTCTCTTAAGACGTTTCCATATTTGTGAAATGCAAAGTAGAACTTGAGCTGTTGTTAAAACAAAAACAAAAATTACCCAAACTGCTCACGTTCCAGCAGCGCCCGCTCTGAACAGAAGCCTGTGCTCAGCATAACTCCTTCTCCCTTGTTGGTTACTCCGGGACTCGGGCGCCTGGGATGCAGCCGGCGTAGGCCTGCTCTGGCTTGACTTGAGTCAAGTGCTCCCCGATAGACGGGACAACCGTCTGCCCCATCAGAAAGCTGCGTCTCCAATTACTCGCTAACACTCGCTCGGTTACCCATCTTGAAGTGGCCACTGGTGACTCGCAGCGTGGAGGACTTAGAAGGAGCGGAGGGCCCAGGCCCTGCCCTCCTTTTGAAATGAGCCCCTGGGCACTCTCAGGGAGAGTCGTTGGCAGGTTCCAGAATGAAGTCAGGAGTGGTAGTTTTCCTTGAGTCATTTCAGGGCTATTGGTGGGTTGACACATTTACCCTAAGGGAAGTTTCCTGAAGAAAATAGAAAATTTACAGAATTTTTTAAATGAACTTTTAAGTTACTGAGATCATGGAGAAAGGTTAACAGTTAATGCTTATTTTGCCTAAACATACTGTCCGTAGACTATTTTTACCCCAAAAATATTCTGCTTTCCTTTTATCTGTCATCCTTATTAATAATGTAAAGAAAATAATGCCAATGGGTTGTGGAATTGGGGCCAGAAAATTGTCCACGGTGGAAATAGCGAAGCCTTTGGAAGCCAGAAAATGTAAATGTCTAGTTGGCCAAAGCAAAGGATATATGAACCACTGTTGGTTCTCAGAATTAAAAAACGGTCAGCCGAGGTTAGTTTTTAAAATTAAACTGTGATAAGAAATCTTCTGTGGATATTCGACTAATTAATTATACTACAATCATTTTTAACACACTGGTAAGAGAACAGTGTAACCTCGAAGAATGTCACAAATATTGTACCAGCTCTTAAGGTGTTGAAAAGCCAAAGCCAATTCCTGAATGTCCAGTAGGAGCGGTGCCCCTTCCTCCACTGCGCCTCTGGCAGTTAGAGTAGCTCTCCTGGGCCACTGGTGACACCTGGTGGTGAGGGTACTTCCCTACTACCTCCTTTCTCCCTCAGATTGTTATTTGGCTTGCTCCTCACGAGTCAGTTACTCTGGCGTTGCAGGCAGTCACTTGTTCAGCAGATATGTATAGGCTGGTCCCTTTAAATATATTATCTTATTTAATTCTAACAAGAAGCCTGTGAGGTAGGGAATTCCTACTTTGTGGATGAATAAACTGAGACTCACAAAGCATAACTGACTTTCCCGAAGTCCCCACATCTAGTAAGTGAAATCTAGTAAGCCAAGATTCTGATCCAGGTCTGTCTGATTTCAAGCTGATCGATGCCAGATAAAGGAGAAGATTGTGTGCCATGCTGAAGAGTTTAGGAATAGGAAACTTCCTAATGGTTTTAACAAGCAAGAGATATAATTTGATTTGTACTTTACAAGGAAAGGAAAAAGCAGAGTATCCTGGGTTAAACTTACCCCCTTCTCCTTGAAGTAAAATTTGATTTTAATCAAGGTCAGTCAGTAAAGTTAAGAACAGTGCTCTGTATAACCAAACAACCAAAAAAACAAAAACAAAAACAAAACAAATGGTTTGCAGGGAAATGATTCATAATAAGGAGACTGTGCCTTTGAAGTTAGGTAGAGGTGCTGATGTAGTGCTCAGAGCAACGGTTTGGAATGAGGCAGATCTGAGCCTAAATACTAGCTCCACCATGGTGCGCCTGGGGGTTGTTATGTAGCCTCTCAAAGCTTCTGTACATGCAAACCACCACTGGACATAGGGCTGTTGTGAAGATTTAGTAAGATAATGTACCTAACACAGTGTTCTGGCACTCAGTTGACCTTTAAAGAGGAGACAAGGAGCTTGTCCAAGAGGGTTCATTTCCTTTAGATGTTATACTTAATTCCTCCATCCTGACGGTTATGGAAGTGTTGATTTGAGAAAGATACCTTATTTTACTAGAAAAAAAAGAAAGAAAACCTGATGGGGCCAGCCTGGTGGCGCAGCGGTTAAATTCGCATGTTCTGCTTCTTGGCGGCCCGGGGTTCGCAGGTTCGGATCCCGGGTGCGGACATGGCACCACTTGGTACCGCATGCTGTGGCAGGTGTCCCACATAGAAAGTAGAGGAGGATGGGCACGGATGTTAGCTCAGGGCCAGGCTTCCTCAGCAAAAAGAGGAGGATTGGCAGTAGTTAGCTCAGGGCTAATCTTCCTCAAAAAAAAAGAAAAAAAGAAAGAAAGAAAACCTGAAATACCTAAAGGATGTGAATCATTTCAAAATTGCATAACTTTTAATTTTTAGATGCCAGTCTGAGCAGTGCATCTCTTATTAAATGCTAGACTTTAATTTTTAAAAAATCACTTTGTGTGCCTTTTATAAATCAAGTATAGTTAACACTGTAACATTTCTCCCATAAAAATAAGAAGTGAACTACAGAGAAAAGGGTTAACATAACAGGTCTGAGACTACTCTCCTTAGAAAGGCCTGCCTACAATGTTGGCCCTTGGCTGGCATCTTGGGACTTGAATGGTCAACAGTCCCCTACACTGATGTAAAACTTTACCTAAGTGATAAGAGTGGCTCACTGTGCCTAGACTACAAACAGTGTGATTTATGCAGAATGCTTTCTGGGAGTCTGGAATTTTGGCATATGCTAGGCAGAGGGTGCTTATGTGACCAGCCCTAAAAACACTTTGGGCTTGCATTTCTACTGGACTTCCCTGGTAGACAACATGTGTGGTCACACTTTGTTGCTGGAGAAATTGTGTTCTGGGTGACTCCCCTTGGAGAAGACTCTTGGAAGCTTGTGCCTGGTTGCCACAGGACTTTGCCCCATGTACCTTTTCCCTTTGCTGATTCTGCTTTGTATCCTTTCACTGTCATAAATCTTAGCCATGAGTGAGACTGTATGCTGAGTCCTGTGAGTCCTCCAAATGGATCGCTGAACCTGGGGGTGGTCTTGGGGACCCCTGAAGCATGAACCTACTTAGTAAAATAATATGCATTTTGTTAGAGAAAAACTTAGAGGTACATAGCAAATTATAAATATATTTGGCTTTGTACAAAAACTAAAGATGCAGATCATTCATTGTTCACCCAGTACTAATTGAGCATTTACTGGGTTTCTAGCTGTCTGGGCTCTGAGAAGTACAACAAACATAAAGGCCATGAGGGAATTACCTCTCGATAATGAAATTAGATCGTAGATGTATAATCGCTTGACAGTAGGAGACAGTATGATTTAGTGCCTAATCAATGGGCCAGACAACAGGAGAGTGTGGTTGAAATTCTGGAAGAAAAGAGTTTATTTACAGCTGTAATGGTTACTGAAAACCATGGGAGCTTTTCAGCTGAGTGTGCTGGGAGGATGAATTTGCACTGACAAGGAAGTGCGCGTGGGAGGACAGCTTGAGCAAGCCATCAATAGGAGTTGATGGAAGATCAGCCTAATTGCAGAGAGAGTTCGTATTGCACAGAAACAGAAGATACAAACTTTGAATGCCATTAAGAAGAGTTTGCTTTCTACTCCTGACGGGATGAAATTCAATCTAAGATTCTTGCACTTAGTCGTAATGTGATTAAAGTGCTATTTACGCTGGCTAGTGGATTGATGCTCTTTGGATCCAAGTGGGGATATATTAGAGATGGCGAGACAAGTTAAGAGGCTATTAAAATAACCCAGGCAGGAGCTAATAAGAACCTGAACTCAGAGGTTTCTCATATAAGTGACTGATGAAATGATAATGCCATGACAAATGTCTTGATGACATAATAGAAGAAGTCAAGAAGAATCTTTGTTTTATTTTATTTTGTTGAGAGGAATATAGTGTATGGTGGGGAAGGATATGAGGAAGTCAATTATATGTTTAACATACTACATTGAGGTGACAGTGAACCTGTAAGCAATTGGAGCCATATTTATTGTGTATTTCTTAGATTCTGGTGTTTTCTAAGAAGACCTGCTTACTGAACTTTTCATCTAGAATGTCCTTAAACCGCTTTGCCCTTTTAAGGATTACTAGTGAGAATTAATGTTAGAAGGATCCAGTTTCTCCTGGGAAACTTTGTCCAGTGAAGAGGTTAGAAAAAAATATAAAGACTAAAAGGTGTCTGTTTGTAATAGATGTTATTTAACTGGTCAGATTTTTACATACTATAGTTAATAAAACATTCAGAAAATACGTTGTATGATTATAGTGATCGAATAAACTGAAGCCAAATTACTGCCTAATAAATATTTTTGAAGACCTTTCAAAAAGACAGAGCATTTCATTATTTAAATCTTTTCAGAGCACTCTTCCTTTGTAAAAACACGTAAATTACTTTTGGGGTTTTATTAGGACTGTCAGAACAGGTTTAATTCCTGGGCTGCTTTAATAAAGGAATAATAGGGAGAAATTTTTCCTGTATTTTTTAGGATTCTCAAATTTGCCTTAATTTGTTCATCTTTTTTTGTGCTCATAGCTGAATGCTTCCTTTTCAGTTTCACATGCGCTTGTGGCAAAAAACCACGTGAACTCAGGGAGTGTCTGGGAAGCTAATGAGCACATCTGTGTATTGGATCTGCCACTTTGTAAACAAGCGGAAGGGATTTTGTCTCTTTGGCCAGAGTACGTCTTCATGTTTTCAAGATTTTGGTTCACTGCATATTGTGTACTTCTTTTTCGTAACTTTTTTCCTTATTGCAAAAGTAACATAGGTTCACGTGGAAAACTTAAGAAATACAAAAGGAAAAAGAAAAGAACACAAGTTGCATATAAACAAACCACCCAGAGGTAATCACTGTTCATATTTTGGTGTATAACCCAGGAGTCTTTATTGGTCTGTACACATACATATGTATATATACACACACGCATCTCCACCCAACACACACTTGGCAAATACTTTTTAAAAAAGAGACCATACTGTATTTGCATGTTTTTTTCACTTGATGTGTCTTCCCATATCATTCAACATTGATCAGGAGCTGCTAAAGTCCATGGAGTTGGATGAGCCACTGAAGGCAGGAGATCACAGTGAACCCCCAGTTCATGCAAAAGAGCAGGGGATCACAAGAGGAGGATTCAGGAAACAAACCATCCAGTTACACACATCCATCCTGAGTTAACAAGAGAAGCTATCACCTTGGCCAATGGCGAGTGTTAGGAGGGCAGCAGACAGGACCAGGCCCGTTTCACCTGGACATTAAAACTCACGTTTTGTTTTGACATCTTCATTCCTATGTGCTTTCAGAAAACCTTTGTCTGTGCAAAGAAAAAAGAATTTTCAAACTTTAAAGGCTGTTGTGGATTTATTTACCCTCAGATTAATGTTGTTATTGTATTAAATCTACCTTTTTGTTTAAAAAAATTTTTTATAAAATTTTTTGACAGATACATACCATTGTACTGTATAGATTTCCATAGTGTATTGAACGAAGCCCCTTTTGAAATAGTCTCTCCTTTGCTTTCTTTTTTGTTGATACTTTTATAAACACGCTACAATGAGCATCCGTATAGCCAAATTTTGTGCACATCCATTATTGTTTATTTAGGATTAAGTCTTAGAAATGAAATTATTGAGTCAAAGGGCATGCAGATTTCTAAGGCTTTTGATAGAATCAACTTGCTATTCAGTGCATTAGATTGACTTTTGAAGATGAAAAAATCACTAATGGTTAGCAAATATAAAAAATAATCAGTGCTAGAAAATGCTGTTTGACCATATGGCACAGAATTCTTTATACCCTGACCAGAAATGGAGTCATCAATTCACATTGTTATAATAAATATAATAATGGTAGCTAACATTTATTGATCATTTTCTCCATGTGCCAGGAACTTTTCTAAGCCTTTACATACTCAAAATAATCTTAGGAGGAAGGTACTATTATTACATTATTACTATTATTACTATGGTTACTACTCTCATTTTATACCTGAGGAAACAGAAACACAAAGAGTTGTCAAAAGTTACACAGCTAGTAAGTGTAGAACTGGGAGGCAGTCTGGCTCCAGAGTACACTCAATTACTAAACTCTCCTGCCTCTCAGATTTTATGTTGTGTGTTCTCATTTTTATATTTTAACAAAATAGGTAAATATATAGTATGACTTTTTCTTCTTCTTCTTCTTCTTTTTTTTTTTTTTTTTTGAGGAAGATTAGCCCTGAGCTAACATCTGCTGCCAATCCTCCTCTTTTTGCTGAGGAATACTGTCCCTGAGCTAACATCCATGCCCATCTTCCTACACTTTATATGTGGGACGCCTACCACAGCATTGTCTGCCAAGCAGTGCCATGTCTCTACCCGGGATCCGAACCGGTGAACCTCGGGCGGTCAAAGCGGAACGTGCGCACTTAACCACTGCACCACCAGGCGGGCCCCAGTATGACTTTTTCTGAATGCCAGTCTCAGAAAACTGGTTTCAATATGTGACACCATCAAACAGGTCACTAGACCTGGCCCATTTAGATTTGCCCCAAGGTTATTGTATATGAAAGATAAGAAAAGAAACATAGTACTCATGTATATACTTTTTTCCCCCCAGGTGTAACTTTCCAATAATAAGTCCTCAAAATTCAGTCTCATTACTGGATAGTTGTATCTTGTGAAAATGTTATTAATGCCACTTTACCCCAGTAAGTTAATATTCACCGTTCTATCACTAAGCCTTGCACAATAGGCGGTTTATAAATATTTATTGAAAGAGTACAGATATTTGGAGAAAGGATTTGTTGTAGTTTTGCTAAGGATCACAGATACACAAAGATCCCCAAATTAAATATATGGGGAAATCACATGGAGAAGTATATGCTATTCTGTGTGCACAGCTTTTAAAGGATTAATGTTCGGTTTAAGGCATCAGCCTTTGAGGAACATTATGATATAGAGATCCAGGGACGTATACTAAGATTCTGAGGAATCTTGAATTATGTTCATAATGGGACTGGGGTAAGTCTAGAGAGAAAATGGTGGTCTTTAAATACTAAAAAAATGAATTTGTATATATATGTGTATTTTACATTCCTAATTTTACTTAATTCTTACAAAATCTCTTTTATAGAGGTGTTACCTCCTATTGGGTTAGGATACATGTCAGGTGCTGTAACACATATGTTAAAAAATAACAAGTGGCTTAAACAAGATAGAAGTTAATCTCTCTCATATAAAGTCCAGGCTGATGTGATAGCTCTGCTCCGTCAAGTTGTCAGGGGCCCTGCCTTTTTATCCTGTTGCTCTGTCATGCCCAGGGTATTGTTCTCATCCGCAGGGACTAAGTTGGCTCACCTCACATCCGAATTCCAGCCACTGGGAAGGAGGAAAGAGGATGGGGAAGTCCCTGTTGCTCACAGCTCTTTGACCAGAAGTTGAGCACAAGGCAACATCCAGCCCCAAGGAAGGCTGAGAAATGTAGTCTTTGCTGGGCACCCATGTGCCAGCAAAAGATTCATTTATGATAAAGAGAAGGAAAGATATCAGGGGACAGTTAGCCTCTGCCACACCTCTCTTTTAGAGATGAGATAGTTGATCCTCAGAAAAGGAACATAGTTTTTTTCAAGGTCACACATCAATTAAGTTAAAGACATTTGAAAGACTGTCCCATGAAAGGGAATAGACTTATGCTGTGTGCCTCAGAGGAGAGAACTAGGACCAGTGGGGAGATGTTAAAGAAGGCGTGTTTCTATTCAGTATAATGGTAGGAAAAAGAATCCCTAACATTTAGAAGAGTTTATTAGTGGATAGGCTACCTCAGTACCCCATCCATTTGTCTAGAAGGTAATCCTTCATTAGAAGGATGGGTGACCTAGATGATTCTTAAGGCACTTTCTAACTCCAAGATTGTTTGATTAAGCTTTCATTTTTGTTTCCTAATACTGCTCTTCCTAAACCTGCAGGCTGGTCAGCTTAAATTAGCCAATGTGTGTGCATTTCTTTCTTCTTAGTACTCCCTCTTTTTCCCATCTCCTCTTCACCCTTGTTTTAGTTGATTCAAATTCCAACCATTCTTCAAGATCTAGATCAAACGTCTCGTGTGCTTTATGTCCACACCTGTGCCAACCTGCACTCCTCCCACTGCTTCCCTCCAACACTTACTACACATCCTACGTCCCTAATAAATGCTAGTTATTTGTTGAATGAATTAGATTTTTCCTCACTGTCCACTGTGATTTCACCTCTCACTCAATTCCCATAGTTCTTGTTTCTACTAGTCATTTCACCCGAATTTGTTCTTTTAATTACCTTTATGAGAAATTTCCATGTGGTGTAAAGTTTGTAGTAGTAAAAATAGATACAAGAAAAGGTAGGAAGAAGTGGTTAGGTTTAGGTGGGGGGTCTTTTTGCGGGGGGAGGGGTGGTCAGGGGAAATGTCATGGAAGAGAATTCCTTAGCAAGGTTTTGGAAAAACGTCTAGCTGAAGAAGGGAATGGAATAAAAGAAGGAAGAGTTTACACAGCAGCAAGGAGAAGAGTTTACACAGCTGGGAGCACTCTGGGTATAGTGAGGTATTACTACTGTCACATAAAGAGAGGGAGAGAGAGTGGTCATTTCAAGGAGTCTCAACTTGCTTTGATACTATGGGATCTAGGGAGCCAGGAGCAGGGGAGTGACTTACACAAAGTTAGTAGCTTGGCTTGGGGCTGGAATTTAAGAGAATTCTCATCTGATGACTTTAGCTTTCTCAGTAGCAACCAAGAAAGGTGGAGTAAGGGACTTGAGGATAATGATAAAAGATCAGAAAAGCTTCTGTAAGGAATGGGAGAGGAAGCTGACCAAAAACAAGACCAAAAGGCCCAACTGAAATTTAAAACATGAATTTTAGTGATGGCAATGTGCGTGTTCATGCGTTTTTCTCTAGCAGTGTTCCTAGGTTTCAGATAGGAGAAAATGGGTGATAGCATTGATTCAGGCTTAGAAGTTTGTTTGTAGGTATGCGGAAAGGCCAAGGAGGCAAGGGAATTAATAGTGTTGGTGAGAAAGGGATTTAAGGAATCGGTTATAGGGTCCACACTTCATGAGGAGAGAAACCAGTCCAAGAAGATAAGTCAGGAAAATATAGAGTGGTTGGAAGATGAAGCCCTCAGTGGCTGTAAAGAAAGGTACGTATGGAAGGAATGAGGCTGTGACAGATTTGATGGGGTAGGAGATGTGCTCAGAGACTGGGATATTAAAGCTTGAGATTCCTTAGGTAGAGCAGTCTAGAGAGTTGGCAAGGTCCAGGGTGTGTGTGTCGCTAAAGTGGTGTGATGATAAGCTTCGGGCAAAGAACTCTGAGTCTAGGGTGTTAGGTTGTTTGCATGGTGTTAAAATAGTCAGTATGATTGCAGGTGTTGGGCTGAAGAGAGAGAGAGATTGAAAAACAGGTACTTCAGTGTGACGTTAACTAGGAGAGGAAGAGTGTGACATAGCCAGATAGCGAGTGCTTCAATCTTTTAAGCCTCAAGCTTGAAAGTAGAATAGTTACAGCCTACAAGTGGCATTGAGGAGTTAGGAAGATGCTGGCTCTGCCTCCTGTGGAAGATGAGGGTGGAGAATAAACATCATCTACCGTACAGGGCTTCAATACAAGTAGTGTCTTCATGAGATAGGCAGGTTTCGGTTAGGCAATGAATGGAGTGTTAAGTGAAGAGGTTGAGAATGTAAGAGCTTGTTTAACCCTGGAACCAGAGTTTCAGCTGTGATGGGAGAATGATTGGGAAAGAGAGCAGCAACAGGAAAATGAATCCGTGAGGAAAAATAGGACAGTAGGAAAGAGCAGACTGGGGATTTATGGAGAATGGGTGACCAGAACTTGCATTTTAGTCTTTTCCTGTGGATTACAGGGATGAGAGGTATACATAGAACATAGAATGGATTTAGGATTTCCAGTATGGTATACAGTCATGTGTTGCTTCACGATGGGGATATGTTCTGAGAAATACGTCGTTAGATTTCATTGTTATGCGAACATCCTAGAGTGATTTACACAAACCTAGGTGGTATAGCCTATATAGCCTACTACACACCTAGACTATGTGACACTAATGTTATAGGACCACTATCATATATATGGTCTGTCATTGACTGAAATGTCGTTATGCAGCACGTGGCTGTAAAATAATTTAGTGTCGTGTCTAAGGCCCAGGTAATACAAGATAGTTTCTCCAGCTGCTACTTCTAGGAGTGCAAGAATGAGGTCATGTTAGGTCTTGCCTTCCACTTCCTAGGAGGCCTTGCCTCCTTTTATTTTCTGTGTCTCTATCTTTCTTTCTGCCTCACACCTCCCTACCTACAAACTTAATCTGCATCTTCACTAGTCTTTTCACTCCCATTTCAGAGGACAAAATATTCTTCCTCTTGTTCAAGGCCAACCCATTTCCCTGTATCTTTGAACCCATCTCCATCTAACTTCTCTCTGTATATATATATATAATTATGATCCAGACTTCGTGAAAAAATAATCTACATTTGCTGTCTCAAGCATTCCTCCTCTTCCCTCAACCTGACACTCTAACCTCCACCCCATCACTCAGTGGAAACCGTCCTTGCTAATAGCATTAGCCATCTCTAATTGTCATTTCTAGTCAGTATTTTCTCATTTGTGCCTTTTTGCTCTATTTGGAATTCTGTGAGAATGATCTATTTCTTGAAACTTGACTATCTTGGCTTCCATAAACCTTATTCTCTGCTTCAACCTCCCACATCTCTGATTCCTTCACTGAATTCTCTGAGGGCATTTTTGCCCACCCGCTTTTATATATATGTGTGTGTGTGTGTGTGTGTGTGTGTGTGTGTGTGTGTGTGTGTGTGTGTATGTATGTATACACACATACTTTGTTTTTAGAGCAATATTCGATTTGCAGCAAAACTGGATGAAATTTACAGAGAGTTTCCATGTACCCCCTGCCTGAACACATACACAGCTTCCCTCCTTTATCAACATCCCACACCAGAGTGGTACATTTGTTACAATTGATGAACCTACATTGACACATCATTATCACCCAAAGTCCATGGTTTGCATTAGGATTCACTCTTGTGTTGTATATCCTATAAGCTTTGACAAATGTATAATGACATGTATCCATCATTATAATATCACGCAGAATTGTTTCAGTGCCCTAAAAATCTGTGTGCCACCTATTCATCCCTCCCTTCTCCTAACCCCAGGCAACCCCTGCTCTTTTTATTGTCTTCGTAGTTTTGCCTCTTCCAGAATGTCATATAGTTGGAATCATACAGTAGGTAGTCTTGTTCAGATTGGCTTCTTTCACTTACTAATATGCACTTAAGTTTCCTCCACGCCTTCATGGCTTGATGGCTCACTTCTTTTTAGCACTGTGAATAGTTTTCTGGTGTCTGAATGTACCACAGTTTATTTATCCATTCACCTTCCGTTCACTATGTGATTCCACTTAGGTGAGGTACCTAGAGTGGTCAAATTCATAGAGACAGAAGGTGGAATGGTAGTTGCTAGGGGTTGGGGGAGGGGAAATGAGGAGTTGTTTAATGGTACAGAGTTTCAGTTTTAGAAGATGAACAGAGCTCTTGGAGATTTGGTGCAGAACAATATGAATGTACTTAAGACTACTGAACTGTACAGTTAAAATGGTTAAGATAGTAAGTTTTATGTTGTGTGTATTTTATCACAATTTTTTAAATAAATAAATACTTCAATCCCCTCAAATTTTGATTAGGCCAAGCCAATTATTTACACATTGGTGTATTCAAGTAAAATGGTTTAACATTAAAAAGAAAGTTTTCTCCTTTTTAAACTTCATAATATAGGTTCATTTTGCCATAGCATTGTGGAGTCCATTCAATTATTCTACTAACTAATATGACTTAATAAAATATAGACATGGGTTTATACAGTAATTAATTTTTATTTAACGGTTTTAGGAAACTCCCTCTCTTTTTTCCTATTTGTGTTTCTGCTTATCTAAGTCATTATTTTTGCTTGTTGTTTAAGTCTTGAGATATATCTTATTTATTGCTCATCAACAAATATCAGCATTTATTGATAATATTATTTCAAGTTTATCTTTTATTAAATATATTACCTTGCAGATAAGTTTATTCTGTGAAAATACTACATATGACATTTACTTTCATCTTGCACATGAGCCCTTTTCATCATCTGAAATGATATGTTCTTCATAATAGTCATTACTGTAAACACAGGTATAAATATAATTTATTTGTTTTTTGTGTGTGAGGAAGATTGGCCCTGAGCTAACATCTGTGCCAGTCTTCCCCTATTTTATGTGGGGTGCCACCACAGTGTGGCTTGATGAGGGGTGCTAGGTCTGCACCTGGAATCGGAACCTGCGAACCCTGGGCCACTGAAATGGAGTGCATGAACCCAACCCCTATGCCACTGGGCCAGCCCCTAAAATATAATTTTTTAGCATCAAGAAGCCTGCAGTTTAGTGGGAGATACTGTCATTGTTAAATGCAGTTTAGGGCAGAGTGACAAAGGTTACAGTAAATGTACAAATAAAATTGTATGGCTGTTCATAGGAGGAAGGGAGCTATTAATTCTGACTGAGAAGGTAGGAAGACTCCTTGGAAGACGCGGCATGTGAGCTCAGCTGCGAAAGTTTAGTAGGATTTAACCAGTAGGAGGAAAATGGGATGAGAGAATGTCAGACATTTCGACTCTAATAACATTTTGACTTGTGTTTATTATTAAAAACCATTTTAAAGAGTAGTACATTAATACTGAATCTTCATCATAAAAGCATTTGCTAGTGCAACCACTTTGAAAAACAGACTGGGAAGTCCACAGATGTTAACCGGTTACCATATGATCTGGGAATTCCACTGGTATACCCAAAAGAAATGAAAACACGGCAACACAAAAACTTGTTCCTGAATTTTCAGGGCAGCATTATTCATAATAGTCAAAGAGTAGAAACAACCCAGTGTCAACTGATGGATGGATAAATAAAATGTAGGATATCCATACAGCGGAATATTATTAGGCAATAAAAAGAAATGAAGTGTGCTACAACATGGATGAAACTTGCAAACATCATGCTAGGTAAAAGATGGCAGTCACAAGAGACCACATATTGTATGATTCAATTTATATGAAAGAAATGTCCAGAATAGGCAAAATCTGCACAGACAGAAAGTAGGTTAGTGGTTGCCCAGGGCTGGGGGGTTGGTGGAAAATGGGGAGTGACTACTGATGGGGTATGAGGTTTCTTTTGGAGGTGATGAAAACTCCCTAAAAGTGATTGTGGTGGTGGTTTCACACTCTGAGTATACTAAAAGCCATTGAATTGTACATTTTAAATGGGTGAATTGTATAGTGTATGAATAATAAAGCTGTTAAGAAAAGCATTTTCTGACAAGACTCCATTAAGCTAATCTAATTAATTCCCTGGAGAATTTTCTATAGAGAACAGTTCATTCTTTCATTTAACAAATACCTGTTGAGTGTCTAATATGTGCCAGGCATTATTTCAGGCAATTGAACTATTTCTATTATTTTTCACTTCAATTTTTATTTTATGAAATTACTTTCCTTGGTGTTTATTCTCTTCTATGTATATTTTACCATGAACATGAATTATAAAACACATGTAAAGATTGTAATATATATCCTAATTTGTGTTAATCTGCCATAATCTGTGTAGTGGCTATTATTTTTATAAAGTCCAATTTTTCAGGATCAGATTTTACATATCGAAATTCTGTTAAGAATTCTTAATTTTTGTGGCAATCTTTATCATGTGTCTTTTTAGCCAGTGAGTTATTTTAGCCAGTTTTATATTTATTATTGCTACCAATAATATTCACTATGGATTGGAAAGACTTGTAGAATTTTTCTTTCTTACCTAGTCTGAGAGAGAATTTTGAGCATTGCCCTCTAGCTCTGTATTATGGTTTATGGAACAAAGCTCTTCATTGTCATAATGTCCTGCTTTGGGATAGAGAGAAACAGACTTGATAAACAGGAGCACAGAACCACAAAAGTGGACAGCGTTGAGAACATGGTGGCTAGATAGCAGAGTGGAATGGACAAGACTGCCTTGGGGGCCGGATTTTGGCAGGCCTTGGATGCCATTCTGTGAAGACTGGATTTTATTCTGTAGGCAATATGACCTTGAACCCTCTTTTTTTTCTGATTCTAAAGTTAATTCAAGATCAGTATAGAAAATTTGGAGAATTCTAAAATTACAAAGATGAAAATGTTACAGGCTATAGATAATCACTGTTAACATTTTGAAAATATATCTTTCCAGTTTCTTCCAATTCATTTTTTACACAGCTGAAGCCAAATTACATGCACAATTTTTTTTTTTTTTTGAGGAAGATTAGCCCTGAGCTAACTTTTGTCACCAGTCCTCCTCTTTTTGCTAAAGAAGGCTGGCCCTGAGCTAACATCCGTGCCCATCTTCCTCTGCTTTATATGTGGGATGCCTACCACAGCATGGCTTGCCAAGTAGTGCCATGTCCGCACCCAGGATCCAAACTGGCAAACCCGGGGCCGCCGAAGCAGAATGTGCGAACTTGACCGCTGTGCCACCTGGCTGGCCCCTACATGCACAATTTTTATCTTGCTTTTTTATTTACTGAACATTATGGTATAAGCATTTTCCACATTATTAAATACTTTAGCATGTTATTTTAATAGTGCCATATGTAATATTCTTTCATGAATGGACTGTAAATTAAGTAACAGTTCTTCTGTTTTGGATATTCCTGTTGTTTCCAATTTATTCCTTCTCTTGCCAATACTGAGCTTTTTCCCATGAGCATCTGACTGTGAGGTGTAAGCAAGGTCTGTGATGATGTATGATAGGCAGCTTAGAGTTTATGTCTGAAACTGAGCGGAGTGGCCAGGATTGCATACCTAGATTTTAAACTAATCCACATGGGCAAGGTAAAGCCAGAGAGAGTATATAGAACTAAACACAAGGGCCAAAGGATAGAAGCTTGGTGGAAAAAGACCTGATTAAGGAAAATGAGCCTCAAACATCGATGAGGAAGGAAGCATCGCAGAAGCTGAGGAAGAAGCTTTCGAGGAGTGCTCAGCTCTGACATCATGTGGAGATGCGAAAGCTGCTCTCTTTATTTGGCAATCAGCAAGTCTTCGGTGAACTTTTTTATTTAATAGTTGAGGTATAATTGATATGTAACATTATATTAGTTTCAGATGTACAACATAATGATTCGATACTTGTATGTATTGTGAAATGATCACCACAATAAGTCTAGTTAACATCCATCACCATATGTAGTTACAAAAGAAATTTTTTTCTTGTGATAAGAAATTTTAAAGTCTACTCTCCTAGCAACTTTCAAATATGCAATGATAATAATAACTATAGTCACCATGCTGTACGTCACATTCCCATGACTTATTTATTTAATAACCGGAAGTGTAGACCTTTGGACCCCCTTCACCCATTTTGCCCAACCTGCACCCTCTGCCTCTGGCAGCCACCAATCTGTTCTCTCTATCTATGAGCTCAGTGTTTTGATTTAGTTTGTTGTTTTTTGAGATTCTACATATAATTGAGATCATACAGTATTTGTATTTCTCTGAGTTATTTCACTTAGCTTAGTACCCTGAAGTTCTATCCATTATGTGGCACATGGCAAGGTTTCATTCTTTTTTATGCCTGAATAATATTCTATTTTGTATATATACCACATTTTCTTTATCCATTCATCCATCAAGGGACACTTAGATTGTTTCCATATCTTGGCCATTTTAAATAATGCTGCAGTGAACACAGGAGTGCATATATCTTTTTGAGTTAGTGCTTTCACTTTTTTCAGATAAATACCCAGAAGTGGAATTGCTGAATCATAGGGTAATTCTATTCTTAATTCTTTGAGGAACTGCCATACTGTTTTCTGTGGTCACTGCACCAATTTACATTGCCACGAGCAGTGCACAAGGGTTCCCTTTTCTCCACATCCTCACCGACACTTGTTATTTCTTGTCTTTTTGATAATAACCATCCTAACAGGTGTGAGGTGATATCTCATTGTGATTTTCATATGCATCTCCCTGATGATTAGTGATGTGAGCATCTTTTCATATACCTCTTGGTCATTTGTATATCATCTTTGGGAAAATGTCTATTCAGGTCCTTTGCCCATTTTTTAATTGGATTTTTTGGGTTTTTGCTACTGAATTGTATGAGTTCTTTATATATTTTGGATATTAACCCCTTATCAGATATATGATTTGCAAATATTTTCTCGCATTCAGTAGATTGCCTTTTTATTCTGTTGATGGTTTCCTTTGCTGTGCAGATGCTTTTTAGTTTGATGTAGTCTCACTAGTTTATTTTTGCTTTTGTTGCCTTTGCTTTGGTGTCAGATCCAAAAAGTCATCACCCAGGCCAATGTCAAGATGCTTACCCCCTATGTTTTCTTCTAGGAGTTTTATAGTTTCAGATCTCATGTTCAAGTCTTTAATGCGTTTTGAGTTCATTTTTGTGTGTGGTGTAAGATAGTCCAGTTTCGTTCTTTTGCATGTGGCTGTCCGGTGGTGAACTTGAGAGAGTAGTTTCACTGGAGTCATAGGAGCAGAACCAGGTTTCGAGGGGTTAGGGAGTGAGCAGGTTGGGAAGCCGCAGAAGCGTTGAGCGCAGTTGTTCTTTTGGGAAGTTTGTTAATGAGGAGAAGGAGAAAAGTGGAATTAGGTAAAAGGGGGAAAACAGGAACAACAATTTTATTTTATATATTTATTTTCAGGATAGAGACTTGAGCATGATTATAGGTTGAGGCAAAAGAATAGTGTAAGAGAAAATGAGGTTACAGGTATTTAAAACGAACCTATGATTGAAAGTCTGTCTGTTATCTTAAAGAAAAATATTTTTTTTTCTGTCCTGAAATCTATTTACTGGTTTCAGAAAAAATTCTCAGACTTTTCCTAATCAAATGCTATTTCCAAGCATTGTGGCTTAGAAACTTGCTTACACATCCAAGACTCATTTTATCCTAATGAAATGAGGACCTACCCATAGTATTGATTTTGGCCTTCATGTGTTTGCTTCATTTCATGTTAGTGAGTCATCACTAACATAGCATTAGAATGGACTCATTTAGTGACATTTTCTTTCCAGTTAAAATTTTATGTTTCCTTGTTCACAGACTGCAAACACATTTCAAAGCAATTTCTGAGAATTCTCTAGTGCTGGTGTCTAAACATAAAGTTTACATTATATCTTCTATTAATACCTTTTGAGGCCAGTTTGGAGTCCCACAAGGTTTTGTATTTTTCAAAGTATCACCTCTGTGTACCATCTTGGACATGAAGGTCTCCCCATTTTAGTCGTTCCTTATGGTTAAGGAATGACTTCCAGAAAGCTCAAATTAATATCTTATTAGACTGTCCTGTGGACATCACTATTTCCTCTATGTACGAGACAGAAAGTTTTAGAAATAACAATCCAGGAAAGTAGTTAGGAAAGATTGTTCATAGTCTTTGCAAAAGAAGGTAATTGGTTACAAAATTTTGCTTGCAGGCTGAATTAGCAAAGAACCTTTTATAAGCAACTGTAAATTACCTTTATAATTTCTGTTAATAGAAATAGAAACTCCATCATTGTTAGGGATACAGATAATATGCATTTGTAATTATGTGTAGTTGAGAGCCGTAAACTTGCTCATTATACCAATAAAATGTAAGCCTTCCTGAAGCAACCAGAACTCAGTAATAACTCTGATATCAGCAATTGCCATTTCTTAATTTGAGAAAATATAAATTAGCACTGATAGTAAGTCAAAATGAATCTGAGAGCTGTTTTTGCTAAGATAACCCATATAAAACCAGCATACAGAATAATTGAGAAGCTATTTTAAATAGTTTTTGCAATTTCTCCAACTTACCTACGCTACGTCCACTGGGGTTTCCTTCCATGTGAAGAATGGTATCAGACATGTCAAGTAACACAATATGATGCATAAGCATGAGGTTTACACTGTGATCAAAGTCAGTAGGAGATACCACAGCAGGTCTGTGCCACTCAAGAAGTATCCCAATGTGTATCTTAGTACAGTTCTTTTATATACAACCACCCCCCCGTAACTTCCTCCTTTCACCACTGCACAGATCTCTTCCAGTCTCTTCCCCAGACCTGCCTTCATAGTAGAGTTAGCTAAACTATGTTACTATGCCTTTGATTTTAATTTACTTCATTTGCATGTTTTTCCTCATTATCATATCATTATCGTTATCTGATTTTAAGGATGACCAAGACAGCTGGAGGAGAGCCTTCACAGCAGTTTGTAACACTCTTTATGCTATTTTGTCACATTCTGTGTCACTGGCTCAAGCTCAAGAAGGTAAACCTTCTGCACTCTTCTGCTCCTTATCTCTATTTCCAAAGAGGTCTTGATGGCCTGTGTGTGTTCTTTAGAGCTCATTACTTAACATTGCT
The DNA here is from genome assembly GCF_021613505.1 of Equus quagga. Classification (NCBI taxonomy): domain Eukaryota; kingdom Metazoa; phylum Chordata; class Mammalia; order Perissodactyla; family Equidae; genus Equus; species Equus quagga. The sequence continues at coordinate 40,112,822 of NC_060284.1, forward strand.
GTAGCAGAAAATGTTCTCTGATAGTATAGAGTTCCCTTTCAAGAATTATACTTGTGAAAATACCCAAGGAGGAGCACTTGCATAACACACAGCCAAACTTCACTGAAGTCCTATTTCTCTACTCTCAGCATCTTTCATTTGCAAGGCACCTCCAGACATGCATATAAACTGTCTCAGGAGTTTATAGGAACAAGAGAATCATTTTAGTCGGGGACTCAGGAAATGTATCAGAGAAAAAGCTTTTGAGGGAGGTCTTGCTTCATAGCACTCTGTGGTTTACACAGTCCTTTATATACATATTATATCATTTAATCTTCAAAGAGCCCTTTGAAGTAAGTTTTTATACTCTTTTATAGATTCAGGCAACATGTGTTTACCAATTTGTAGCTGACTACAAAACATTTCGTACAAGAGAAAACTTACGTAGTGGAAAGTAATTTGTTCAACATCATTCAGAGTTGAAATTAGACTTGAGCCCAGGTCTTCTGACTCTAAAGTTTGTTCCCTTTCCATTATAGGAGGTGGAGGAGGTTGGATGGTAGGAAATGGATAGAAGGCATTTGGGAGGGCATCCCAAAGGGAGAGAACAGTAAAAAGGCAGGTGTGGAAAGGCGTAGTGCCTGGGTAGAAAAGAGTGGGTAATTCAGTTAGTGAAGAGTCAGCAAAGGTAAATCATAGAGGATCAAATTGGAGAAGTTGAGGCAGACCATGGAGGGTTAAATATATAGTGGGAGAATTTGGCCTTTAGTCTGTAGGCAAGAAGGAACCGTATATCTCTTATCTGGACACTGGCTGACTGAATAGGTGATGGAAGGAACTGTTTCCGGCTGTTACTTTCACACTTGTTTTTAGACTATTCAGAAAGGACAGAAAAGTCCTTTGTTCAAAGTAAAGTATTTTTGAAAGAACAGGTAACTTACGGACTTGCTTTCTTGCCCTTTTTTTTGATTCTTAAGATCTAACTTTTAATTCATTTTTCTTTTTCTAGGACGATTCAAGTGTCCTGTTCAGAAAGGGTACCTGGGTGATAGTGTTTTTGCTTTGCTTTGTTTGGTTCAGTCCTTGCATGTCTGAGAGAATATCTTTCTCTTTCCTTCACACACAGTGCGACGTTTGGGCTAGAGACAGAATCCATAGTTCACACCAGCTTCTGAGCTCTGTAAAGTTAGTCACTTGTCCCTTTGTTTTTAAGAGCTGTGGAGAACATATTTTCATTCCTACACACATACCTGATTTTAATTTCCTATATTCTTGAAGGATTTTTATCTTATTGCAATTGGGGAGTTTTGTGTAGTTTTCTTTTCATTAAATTTTCCTAGACCGGGGCCAGCCCCGTGGCCGAGTGGTTGAGTCTGTGCGCTCTGCTTCCGTGGCCCAGGGTTTCGCCAGTTAGAATCCTGGGCACAGACATGGGACCGCTCATCAAGCCATGCTGAGATGGCGTCCCACATGCCACAACTAGAAGGACCCACAACTAAAACTACACAAGTATGTACTGGGGGCTTTGGGAGAAAAAGGAAAAATTTTTTTTAAAAAATCTTTAAAAAAAAAAATTTTCCTAGATCATAATGTGTATTCTTAGGTTTTTAGTATGAGATCTTTCCTTAGGTTAGGACTTTTTTTCTATTATTTAATTTTTTATTGTGTCTTCTTCATCTGTACTGCCTTTCTAGAAAGTAGGGAAATGATGCAATGTAGGATGTGTATAGTTACAGTAAAATAAGTTAATTTTCTTGGATAAAATATTTTTGTCAAAAATATTCATTTTGATACATGGAATCATGAAGCTTTTATGCTACATAGCATCTATTCAACACTTTTGTTTCTTTTTTTTTTTTTTTAAAGATTTTATTTTTTCCTTTTTCTCCCCAAAGCCCCCCGTACATAGTTGTATATTCTTCGTTGTGGGTCCTTCTAGTTGTGGCATGTGGGACACTGCCTCAGCGTGGTTTGATGAGCAGCGCCATGTCCGTGCCCAGGATTCGAACCAACGAAACACTGGGCCGCCTGCAGCAGAGCGCGCGAACTTAACTGCTCGGCCACGGGGCCAGCCCCTCGACACTTTTGTTTCTTGATGAGAGAATTAAGACCCTAGCAGGTTGAATGACTAGTCCAAAGTCACTTATGTAGTTTATAATAGAAAACATCTTGATTCTCTGTCTTTTGCTCTTTCCATTATACCGTCCTGCTTTCCTTTCACTGGCTGTTAAGCTGAAAAGTTACGAATAGAAAACTGTGTGTTAACTGACAGGTGAACTGGGTGCTTGTCTTCTTTTTTTATATTATTCTAATTGTTTGTATTAAATGTTTAGAAATGTGATCAAAAAGTATATAGAAAGAATGAACTGTGACTCTTTATGAGGGAACTTAAAGAATACGTGTCTCTTTAGGTGAACATAAATTCATACTTCGAGTTTAAACATTTTTACTCATAAAACAATTATTAACTAGTCAATTATCATACTATAAAAATGGGTATAATTTTGCATACTTTTTTTTAAATGAAATTTCTCATTAGGACATCTGCCAAGTCAATGAATGGCCATCCTCCCTGCGTGAGGCTACAAAGATTGCCTTGTAATATATACTGCAGATTACTAACAAGCAAATATTCAGCAAATATTTATTTGAGGACCTATGTGTACCAAGTAGTACTGTGTTTTTTATATGAAATATCTCATTAGAACAGTACTGGGCAACGAACAGTGGTCTTTTGACACACTTGCCTGTGTCAGAGCTTGTTCTTGTCTCTTCCTCTCTTCATGATGTAAGAGGAGCCCCTTCTTCTGTGCAGGGCCAATCCCCCAACTATTGTCTGGATCCCATCCCCTCTGACATTCTCAGGGATGGGTCCCCTCTGGCACCATCATTCATACCCTCTCAAATCTTTGTGTTTTTCTGTTTACTGGTTCTTTCCTGTAAGCACCAAAGCATGCCTAAGTCCCTTGCATGTTAAAATGAAATGCTTCTCTACCCCATATCCCCATCTGGCTGCTGCCCTAATTTTCTCCTCTGTATTACTAAAATATTTGAAATCAATTGTCTCTGTTCCCTGTCTCCACTTCCCATAGTAATCGGCCTTCCACCCCCACCTTTTCACTGAAACCACTTGCCAACGTTATCAGTGACTTCATTGTTTCTTTTTAATCTTTATCTTACCTGACCTCTCTACCACATTTGATACTGTTGAGCAATTCCTCTTAAAAATCTTTTCCTTTTGGACCAGTCTGGTGGCGCAGCGGTTGAATTTGTGCGCTCTGCTTTGGCAGCCCAGGGTTCACCAGTTCGGATCCCACCATTTATCAAGCCATGCTGCAGTAGGCGTGCCACATATACAGTCGAGAAAGATGGGCACAGATGTTAGCTCAGGGCCAATCTTCTTCAGCAAAAGAAGAGGATCGGCAGCGGATATTAGCTCAGGGCTAATCTTCCTCAGAGGGGGAAAAAATCTTTTCCTTTGGTTTTGGTGATAACATGATTTCCTTTGCTTCTCTCTCTGTTGACCCTTTAGTCTCCTTTCCCTGACCCCTTTCTTCTCCTATACCATACGTGCCAGTGTTCCCTAGAGTTCCTGACTCTTTCCTGCCTACTCTACCACTCTTCCTGAATGGCCTCCTCCATTCCCATGGCCTCAGTGACCATTTACATGCTGAGGACTTTCACATTTGTATTTTCAACCCAATCTTCTTTGATTTCTAGGTCTCTATGTGTGTCTGCCCACGGGACATTTCCAAACGAGGGGCTCTCGGGCTCCTCAACCTCAAAATGTCCAAAACGGGATTATCATTTCCCTTACTAACACGACCAGCAGAATGAACGAATGAATAAGAGAAAATCTTGTGTTCAAGTTTTCCCACTGAATGATAGTACTGTCCACCCAATTACTCAGTCCAAAAGTACCTCTGGAGTATAAGAGATTCATTTATCCTTAGTGTTGTAATTAAAAGTCACAATTTTATAGATCTGATTTATCCTGGGAGTCTTGTTTTTGCTTCAGTTCCCAAAAGTTCATTTTCTCAGGAATCTCTATCTTTTATAAAATAGAAATTTCCATTAATGTTGAAGAAAATTCTCTACTTGTAAGGTTAACCGTTACTTCTCTCTGGAGGGCAAATGTCAGTGGGCTTAGAACTACTTATATCCTTGATAATAACAACTTCTAGCATTTATTATTGAGATGCACTATAATGTAGCCACTGTTCTGAATACCATATGTAATAATTCACTTGGTTTCCCAAAATTCCTATGAGGTGTGGGTACTGTTAACCATCCCTGTTTCACGGAGGAAAGAACCGAAATGCAGAGAGGTTAGGGGAATGTGTCCAGTGTGACAGCTGGCAAGTCACAGAGGCAGGACTTGAACCCAAGCCGACTGGCTCTGGATACAAGCTCTTAACCTCCCTGCAGTCATATTGTCTGGCAAAGCAGCTTGCATTCCTCATAGCAGGTTTTTTTTTACCACTGTTTCTAAAAAGTTAAAAATACTTTGAATTCCTAAGACATGGCATAATTTTAAATATGTGCCTAGAGTATACATATGCAAGTTATTTTTAGAATATTAAGTAATGCAATTTGCTGGTATAGTAACTAAGTGGTCACAAAAAATGGATCCATAATTTTCTTTTTATTTTATGTCACTCTTATTTTTTAAAGACTTTTTAGATTTTCTTTGACTCTTTTGAAGCATAAACAGTGGCCATAGCAACATTTGTCTTCTTTTAAGTCCTCTGCTTGTGTATTTCACAATCAGCAGCTTTATCATTTTCTTGTAGAAGCACTTGGCTTTCCACAGTATCAACACAAATCATATTCTGTTGCTTTGTTTCTTGAAAGTGGTTAAGCAACCATATAAAACTCATAGGAAATTAATGACTCATATAACGGAAAACATTTACTAATGTGACTTTTGTCTCAGTTGCCAAGTAGTCTGAGTTTGTTTCCATGGTAACCCATCAGTATAACAAACTCTCACAAACTACTTTGCCACTTTTTTTTGTTTGTGTAATTTGGACAGCTTTCTGACAGCTGTGTGTATGTGTGTGCGTGTGTGTGTGTACACGTTAAAGATAACCACAAAAAATTCTGAGTAATTGCCTTAGGCACGCGAAGATATTTTTTATTTAGAGAAATTGTTTAGTACTCCAGGACTGTTATTTTGATATCACAAAATCTAAAAGATGATTTAAATTAACATATCGGTTTCTACTTGAGATCCTATTAAGAAAGGTTATAGTCAGCAATTATTTAACCTTATAAATTTTTAAAATTCATTTACAATTTTGGTTCCTTTGAAATATAAGTAATCTTAGAAGAATCTGCCAGAAACAAGGCAGGGGAAAAGGAAATTAGGGCCATGTCCTGGGGGATGTGGACTAAATGGAGTGATGGAGGAAGCCAATTCGGCCTGTTCTTGCCAGCCCATCCCCTGGGTGGCAGTGCTCCTGGCTAGGGAATGTCAGACACTGAGGTATTCAGGGAACTGAGGCAGACCAGGCCATATAGGACACTAGGCTTTCACTTGATGACTGAGTTGAAGAAAGATTCCTAGAGGAGGTGATGACTAAATGAGTTAGAATTAAACTGGTGAATGTGGGAAGCTGAAAGGGAGAATAGATGGCATGCAAGGGAAAGCAAACATTATGAACAAAGGCATATAAATGAGAAAGGGTGTGAAGTAAGTGGGGAACAGACAAACAGTATGAGACAGAAAGGATTAAGAGAGAAGACTAAAGATAGGGGCCTAATCGTGGAGATACTGTGTTCAGGAGGTTGGACCTAATCCTCTAAAACATGGGGAAGCAGTGAAGGATTTTAAACAGAGGACAGAGGAATGACCTTATCAAATTTGCGTTTTAGGAGGAGCTCTCTGGTAGTAATGGTTTTGTATATTTCTTTAGCCTTGTTGATGTACAATTGACAAATTAATTGTATCAATATTTAAAGTGTACAATTTGATGTTTTGATATACACATTCATTGTGAAATGACCACCATAATCAGGCTAATTAACATATCCATCACCTCACGTAGTTCCTTTTTTTTTTTTTCTGGTGAGAACACTTAAGATCTACTCTCTTAGCAAACTTCAAGTATACAATACAGTATTGTTAACTCTGGTCACCATGCTGTACATTAGATCTCCAGAACTTATTCATCTTGTATAACTGAATTTTGTACCCTTGGACTAACATTTCCCCCATTTCCCTCACTTCCTACTCCCTGGCAACCACGATCCTACTCTGCACTTCTATGAGTTTGACTATTTTAGGTTCCACATTTAAGTGACGTCATGCAGTATTTGTCTTTCTATGTCTGGCTGACTTCACTTAGCATAATGCCCTCCAGGTTCGTCCATGTTATCACATTTTCTTCTTTTTTATGGCTGAATAGTATTCCACTGTGTGTATGTGTGTGTATATATATATACACCACATTTTCTTGACCCATTCATCCCTCGACAGACACTTAGATGGTTTCCATATCTTGGCTGTTGTAAATAATGCTGCAGTGAACATGGGAGTGCAGATATCTCTTCAAGACACCAATTTCGCTTCTATTGGATATATACCTGGAAGTGGGATTGCTGGATCATTTGGTAATTCTATTTTTAATTTTTAAGGAAACTCCATACTGTTTTACATAATGACTATACCAATTTATATTCCCACCAACAGTGTACAAGGGTTCCTTTTCCTCCACATTCTCACTAACACTTGTTATCTTTTGTTTTTTTGATAATAACCATTCTAACAGGTGTGAGGTGATATCTCATTGTGGTTTTGACTTGTATTTCCCTAATGATTAGTGATGTTGAACACCTTTTCACATATCTGTTGGCCTTTATCTTCACTTGAGAAATGCCCATTTAAATGTCCAATTATAAAATGGAGGCCCATTTTATAATTGGGTTATTTGGGGGGTTTTTGCTATTGAGTTGTTTGAGTTCCTTGTATATTTTGGATATTAACCCCTTATCAGATATATGGTTTGCAAATATTTTCTTCCATTCCATAGATATCCTTTTCATTCTATTGATTGTTTCCTTTGCTGTGCAAAAGCTTTTTAGTTTGATGCAATCACACTTGTCTGTTTTTGCTTTTGTTGCCTGTGCTTTTGGTGTTGTATCCAAAAAATCATTGCCGGGACCAGTGTCAAGAAGCTTTTTCCTCTATGTTTTCTTCTGACAGTTTTACTGTTTCAGGCCTTATGTTTTAAGTCTTTAATCCATTTTAAGTTGATTTTTATATATGGTGTGAGATTAGGGTCCACTTTCATTCTTCTACGTGTGGACAACCAGTTTTCCCAGCACCGCTGTCCTTTCTCCATTGTGTGTTGTTGGCACCCTTGTCAAAGATCAATTGCGCATAAACAGGTGGATTTGTTTCTGGGCTCTCTATTCTGTTCCATTGTTCTGTATTTCTGTCTTTATGCCAATACCATACTGTTTTGATTTCTGTGGCTTTGTAATACATTTTGAAATCAGGAAGTGTGATGCCTCCAGCTTTGTTCTTTTTCCTCAAGATTACTTTGACTGATCAGGGTCTTCTGTGGTTCCATGTGAATTTTAGGGTTGTTTTTTCTATTTTTGTAAAGCATGCCATTGGAATTTTGATAGGGCTTGCATTGAATCTGTAGATCACTTTAGATAGTATGGACATTTTAACAATATTAATTCTTCCAATCTATGAACATGGGGTGTCTTCCCATTTATTTGTAACTTCATTAACTTTCTTTGTCAGTGTTTTATAATTTGCAGTGTACAAGTCTTTTACTTCTTTCATTAAGTTTATTCCTGGGTATTTTATTCCTTTTGTTGCTATTGTGAATGGGATTATTTACTTACTTTCCTTTGTAGATAGTTCATTATTTGTGTATAGAAACGCCACTGCTTTTTATGGGGGGGAGGGGAGCTTTTTTTTTTCATTGAGTCCATAATTGTTTACATCAATGTGAGATTTCAGTTTGTACATTATTTCTTGACTGTCACCACATAAGTGCTCCCCTTCACCCCCTGCGCTCCCCTCACCCTCCTTTCCCTGGTAACCACTGAACTGTTTTCTTTGTCCATGTGTTTGTTTATATTCTACATATGAGTGAAATCATCTGGTGTTTGTCTTTCTCAGACTGGCTTATTTTGCTTAGCATAATTCCCTCTAGGTCCTTCCATGTTATTGCAAATGGGATGAATTTGTCTTTTTTTCTGGCTGAGTAGTATTCTGTTGTATGTATATACAACATCTTCTTTATGCAATCATCAGTCGATGGCCACTTGGGTTGCTTCTATGTCTTGGCTATTGTGAACAGTGCTGCAACGAACATAAGGGTGCATATGTTACTTTGGATTGTTGATTTCAAATTGTTTGGGTAGATACCCAGTAGTGGGATAGCTGGGTCGTATGGTAGTTCTGTTTTTAGTTTTTTGAGGAATCTCCATACTGTTTTCCATAGAGACACCGCTGATTTTTTTCTTACGTTGATTTTGTATCCTGCAACTTTACTGTATTCATTTATTAGTTCTGTCTTTTGTTGAGTCTTTAGAGTTTTCTCTATACATGATCATGTCATCTGCGAATAGAGATAATCTTACTTCTTCCTTTCTGATTTGGATGCCTTCTATTTCTTTTTCTTGACTAACTGCTCTGGCTAGGACTTCTGGTACTATGTTGAATAGAAGTGTTGAGAGTGGGCATCCTCATATTGTACTAGATCTTAGAGGAGGAGCTTTCAGTTTTTCCCCCATTGATTATGATGTTAGCTGTGGGCTTTTCATATGTGAAATTTATTTATTGTGCTAAGCTAAGTTCCTGCAATACCAATTTTGTTGAAAGTCTTTATCATGAATATTGAATTTTGTCAAATCCTTTTTCTACATCTCTTCAGATCATCATGTGGGTTTATCTTTCATTATGTTACCGTGGTGTATCACATTGGTTGATTCGCATATGTTAATCCTTTTAATGTGTTGTTGAATTTGACTTGCTAATATTTTACTGAGGATATTTGCATCTGTGTTCATCAGAGATATTGGCCTATGGTTTTCTTTTCTTGTGGTATCTTTGGCTTTTATATCAGAGTGATGCTGGCCTCATAAAATGAGTTTCAAATTGTTCCCTCTTCTTCTACCTCTTGGAAGTTTAGGAATGATTGGTGTGAATTCTTCTTTGAATGTTTGGTAGAGTTCTCCCATGAAGCTATTTGGTCCTAGGCTTTATTTTGTTGGGAGGTTTTTGATTAGTGATTCAATCTCTTTATTTGTTATTGGTCTGTTCCAGTTTTCTCCTTCATGATCCAGTTTTGATAAGTTGTATGTTTCTGTGAATTTATTGATTTATTCTGGGTTATCCAGTTTGTTGGTGTATAACTGTTCATAATAGTGCCTTATGATTCTTTTTATTTCTGAAGCATCTTTTGTAATATCTCCTCTTTTGTTTCTGATTTTATATGTCTTCTCTCTTTTTTTCTTAGTCTAGCTAAGAGTTTTTTTGTTTTATTTTTTCAAATAGCCAACTCTTATTTCTGTTAATTTTTTCTAATCTCTGATTTATGTCCATTCTAATCTTTATTCTTTCCTCCCTTCTGCTAACTTTGAGCTTAGTTTGTTATTTTTCTAGTTTTGAAGTATAAAGGTAGGTTGTTTATTTGAAATCTTTCTTTTGTAATGGAGGTGTTTAGTGCTATAAACATCCCTCTTAGTACTGCTTTTGCTACTGTCCGTGAGTTTTGGTATGTTGTGTTTTTGTTTTCATTTGTCTTGACATACTTTTAAAATTCTCTTTTGATTTCCTTTTTTACTCAATGATTATTCAAGAGTATGTTGTTTAGTTTCCACATATTTGTGAATTTTCTCATCTTATTGATTTTTAGTATTATTTCATTGCGATTGGGAAAGATACTTGGAATGATTTAGATCTTAAATTTATTGACTTGTTTTATGACCTAACGTGATCTATCCTGGAGAATGTTCCATGTGCACTTGAGAAAAAAAGAGTATTCTGCTGTTGGGTAGAAAGTTCTGTATATGTCTGTTAGGTCCATTTGGTTCTAATGTTGTTCAGTGCTGCTGTTTTCTTACTGATTTTTTTGTCTGGATGATCCATCCATTGTAATCAGTAGGATATTGAAGTCTCCTACTGTTATTATATTGTTGTCTAGTTCTTCCTTCAGGTCTGTCAATATTTACTTTATATATTTAGATGCTTTGATGTCGGATACATATGTATTTATAATTGTTATATCTTCCTGTTGAATTGACCCTTTTATCATTAAATAATGACCTTGTCATTCTTTTTGATTTAAAGTCTGTTTTGTCTGATGTAACTGTAGCCACCGCTGCACTCTTGGTTACCATTTGCATAGAGTGTCTTTCTCCACCCCTTCCCTTTCCTTAAATCTAAAGTGAGTCTCTCATACACAGCATATAGTTAGGTCTTGGTGTTTTTTACCCATTCATCCATTCTCTGACTTTCGTTGGGGAGTTTAGTCCACTAACATTTAAAGTATTTGTTAATAGGTAAAGACTTGCTGTTGCCATTGTTTTAATTGCCATTGCTGCCATTTAATGCCATTGCTGTTAATTGTTTTCTGTCTGTTTTTATGATTCTTTTCCTCTCTTCCTATCTTACTGTCTTCCTTTATGATTTGCTGATTTTTTGTAATAATGTACTTTGATTCTTTTGCCTTTTCTTTTTTGTATCTTCTGTAGGTTTTTTATTTGTGGTTACCATGAGGCTTGCATAAAACTTCTTGTAAGAGTCTATTTTAAGCAGGTAACTTCAATCGTTTACAAAAACTCTTTTACTCTCCCCAACACACTTTGTTGTTTATGTGAGAACTTACTTCTTTTTATATTTTGTATCCATTAACAAATTTTTCTGGTTATAATTAGTCTTAATACCTTTGCCTTTTAAATTTTGTACTGGTATTAAAAGTGATTTATGCACCACTGTTACAGTACTACCTTATTCTGTATTTGTCTGTATATTTCCCTTTACCAGTGAGATTTATACTTTCAAGTGCTTTCATGTTGCTGTTTAGCATTCTTTCGTTTCAACTTGAAGCACTCCCTTTAGCACCTTTTGTAAGACAGGTCTAGTGGTGAAAACTCCCTCAGTTTTTATTTGTCTAAGAAAGTCTTTATCTCTCCTTCATTTTCAAAGGATGATTTTTGTGGGTATCCTTGGTTGGCAGTTTTTTTCTTTCAGCACTTTGAATGTATCATCCCACTCTTTCCTGGACTGCGAAGTTTCTACTGAGAAATCTGTTGATAGTCTTACGAGGATTCTCTTGTATGTGATGAGTTGCTTTTCTCTTGCTGCCTTTAAAATTCCCTCTTTGTCTTTAACTTTTGACAATTTAATTATAATGCAGCTTACTATAGAACTCTTTAAGTTCAACCTATTTGGGGTCTTTTGGGCTTCATGAATCTGAATGTTTATTTCCCCATATTTGAGAAGTTTTCAGCCATTATTTATTTAAATAAGTTTTCTGCCCCTTTCTCTTTCTGTTCTTTTTCTGGAACTCCCATAATGCTATGTTGGTTCTTTTGATGCTTTCCCATAAGTTCATGGGCTTTCTTCACTGTTTTTCATTCTTTTTTCTTTTGTTCCTGCAACTGGGTAATTTCAAATGATCTGTCTTCAAGCTCGCTGATTCTTTCTTTGCTTGATTGAATCTCTTGTTGAAACTCTCTATTGAATGTTTCAGTTCAGATATTGTGTTCTTCAACTCTAGAATTTCTGTTTGGTTCTTTTTTATGGTTTCTCTTCATTGAACCTCTAATTTTGTTCATGTGTTGTTGTCTTGATTTTATTTTGTTGTCTGTCAGTGTTCTCTTGCAGTTCATTGAGTTTCTTTAAGATGATTATTTTGAATTTTTTGTCAAGCAGTTTGTGGGTTTCAATTTCTTTAGAGTTGGTTACTGGTTTCTCATGATGGTGTCATGTTTACCTTATTCTTCATGATCTGTGTACCCTTGTGTTGGTGTCTGTATGTTTGAAGAAGTAGACACTTCTTCTGGCCTTTACAGACTAGTTTCAGCTGGTAAAGACCTTGTCCTTCTGGGTCGTCAGACTGATGGGACTACCTCTGGGATAGTGCTCAAGCTGGGCTGGAGCCAGATCATATAGTTGCTGCTGGGTCTACAGTCAGGTCTGTTTGGCTGGCCTTTTACCAGGAGCATGGCAGGTATGGTTCCCATGGGGTACCCAGGCAGACAGGACTGCCTCTGAAACCATGGTCAAGTTGGGCTAGAAACAGGTCATGTGGCTGCAGTCACGTCCACATTTGACAGACCTGTTACCAGACTCATGGACAGATGTAGCTCCTGCTAGGTCCCTGGGTGGATCCATAGGTGGGCATGACTACCTCTAGAACCACAGTAGAGAAGAGCTGGAGCTGAGTCACAGGGCTTCTTCAGAGTCCACAGTCTGGTTCAAGGTCAGCGAGCCTATTATCCAGGGCACAGACAGACATGGTTCCTGCTGGGTCCCTGGGCAGGCAGGACTGCCACTAGACCATGGTGGAGTGGGGCTGGAGCAGGTGCATGGGGCTGCTTCAGGGTATGCAGTCAGGTTCTGTGGTCAGTGCCCCTGCTACCAGTGGTGTGGCTCTTCTTGGGTCCCTGGGCAGACAGGACACCTCCAGGACCACAGTTACATGGGTCTGGAGTCAGATCATGAGGCTATTCTGGGTCTGTGGTCACTGGCCCTTTTACTAGGGCACAGATGGACGTGGCTCCTCCCAGATCCTTTGGTGGATGGGGCTGGTGGCAGGACTGCCATCCCCTGGTTGATGGTGCTAGAGCTGAGACTACAGGGGTCAGGCTGCTTCCAGGTCAACAGACAGGACCACAGTTGGCCTTGGCTGTGGACCTGGTAGCAGCCATGTGGTCCAGCTCCAGCCCCACTTGACCATAATCCCGGAGGCAGTCCCATCAGTTCGGGGACCTGGCAAGAGAAGGTCTTTACCTGCCAAAACCAGACTGTAAAGACTGGAAGGGGTGTCTGCCCTTTCAAATGCACAGATACCATGCAAGGATCACGAAGAACCAGGTAAACATGATATGACCAACAGAAACTAATAAACCTCCAGTACCAACTGAGGTACGGGCCTACCTTCTTAAAGCAGCGCTTGTCAGTCATGGGCTCCACTGGGGTGTCACAACCTCCTACCTAGAACCCAAAGCTCCCACAAAGCCAGTTTTGTCCATGGATGTCAGTCAAATGTTGTTACTGTGGGAGAACGAAGGCTGAGGATCTCTTATTCCACCATCTTGCTCCATAGAATAATTTAAATGAGGGGAACAGGACCCTAGGATTCCTAGAGTACCTACCACAATGTGAGTAATATCTGAACTCTGCAGATTCCTTTATTTGGGAGTGTTTGGCCATAGGCTTTATCAGTTAAGATTTAGTTCAGCTGCAAAACCCAAAATAAGCATTTTAAATAATAAGGTTTAAGAAGTCTGGGAGGAGCAATCAGGCAAGAAAAAGGAATAAAAGGAATCCAAATAGGGAGGGAAGAAGTGAAACTCTCACTGTTTGCAGACGACATGATCTTATATATAGAAAACCCCAAAGAATCCACTGGAAAACTGTTAGAAGTAATCAACAACTACAGCAAAGTTGCGGGGTATAAAATCAATTTGCATAAATCAGTAGCATTTCTATACTCCAGTAATGAACCAACAGAAAAAGAACTCAAGAATACAATACCATTCACAATCGCAACAAAAAGAATAAAATACCTTGGGGTAAATTTAACTAAGGAAGTGAAGGACCTATATAATGAAAACTACAAGGCCTTTCTGAGAGAATTGGATGACGACATAAGGAGATGGAAAGACATTCCATGTACATGGATTGGAAGAATAAACATAGTTAAAATGTCCATTCTACCTAAAGCAATCTACAGATTCAACGCCATCCCAATCAGAAGCCCAATGACATTCTTTACAGAATTAGAACAAAGAATCCTAAAATTCATATGGGGCAACAAAAGACCCCGAATTTCTAAAGCAATCCTGAGAAAAAAGAACAAAACGGGAGGCATCACAATCCCTGACTTCAAAACATACTACAAAGCTACAGTAATCAAAACAGCATGGTAGTGGTACAAAAACAGGTGCACAGATCAATGGAACAGAATTGAAAGCCCAGAAATAAAACCACACATCTATGGACAGCTTATATTTGACAAAGGAGCTGAGGGCATACAATGGAGAAAAGAAAGTCTTTTCAACAAATGGTGCTGGCAAAACTGGAAACCCACATGTAAAAGAATGAAAATTGACCATTCTTTTTCACTATTCACCAAAATAAACTCAAAATGGATTAAAGACCTAAAGGTGAGACCTGAAACCATAAGGCTTCTGGAAGAAAACGTAGGCAGTACACTCTTTGACATCAGTATTAAAAGGATCTTTTCGGACACCATGCCTTCTCAGAGAAGGGAAACAATAGAAAGAATAAACAAATGGGACTTCATCAGATTAAAGAGCTTCTTCAAGGCAAATGAAAACAGGATTGAAACAAAAAAACAACCCACTAACTGGGAAAAAATATTTGTAAGTCATATATCTGACAAAGGCTTAATATCCATAATATATAAAGAACTCTCGCAACTCAACCACAAAACATCAAACAACCCAATCAAAAAATGGGCTGGAGACAGGAACAGACATTTCTCCAAAGAAGATATACTGATGGCCAATAGACACATGATAAGATGCTCATCATCGCTGATCATCAGGGAAATGCAAATCAAAACTACACTAAGATATCACCTTACGCCCCTTAGAATGACAAAAATATCTAAAACTAATAGCAACAAATGTTGGAGAGGTTGCGGAGAAAAAGGAACCCTCATACACTGCTGGTGGGAATGCAAACTGGTGCAGCCACTATGGAAAACAGTATGGAGATTCCTCAAAAAACTAAAAATAGAACTACCATACGATCCAGCCATCCCACTACTGGGTATTTATCCAAAGAGCTTGAAGTCAGCAATCCCAAAAGTCCTGTGCACCCCAATGTTTATTGCAGGACTGTTCACAATAGCCAAGACGTGGAAGCAACCTAAGTGCCCAGCAACAGACGAATGGATAAAGAAGATGTGGTACATATATACAATGGAATACTACTCAGCTGAAAAACAGAACAAAATCATTCCATTTGCAATAACATGGATGGACCTTGAGAGAATTATGTTAAGTGAAATAAGCCAGCAAGAGAAAGATAATCTGTGTATGACTCCACTCATATGAGGAATTTAAAATTATGGACTAAGAACAGTTTAGTGGATACCAGGGGAAAGGTGGGGTGGGGGGTGGGCACAAAGGGTGAAGTGGTGCACCTACAACATGACTGACAAACATTAATGTACAACTGAAATTTCACAAGATTGTAACCTATCAATAACTCAATAAAAAAAAAAAAAAGGAGAAGAAGTCTGGGAGGAGACGTCTATTCCAGGGCTACATGGTTGTTGGGACCCATCTTCCTTCTGTCTCTGTGCTTCACCATCACATAGCTTTTCCTCAAGGTAGCCTTGTGGTCCAAGATGGCTCTTGACACTCTAACCATCGTGAACATTAGTATCATCATCTTCAAGGAGTTTGGCTCTGAAGAGAAAGAGAGAGGTAGTAAGTAGATGGGAACCTGGGGTTATGGAGGTGTATTTTTTTTCCCTTAAGACTTAGTGTCATGTCTTTTATGAAAACCTATTCTTCATCTCTGTTCTACATTATAATTTCAGTTATCTGCCCACATTTATGATGCTATGCTGAAGTTTTTTAATCTCTTATTTCTTCCCAAGCCCACGTGACTTAATGTTGCCTTCCTCCACTCTCTAGCCAAACTAGATTAATATTTCTGTAAATACTCTGTTCCTGCTTGCTTGTTTTTTAAGAGAAGCACTCATATACAGAGTTCACTTGATTTCTCTTATTTTTGTTACTCAGGCCAAAGCTGCCCTCCATTTATGCAAATGGTAGCATATACTATTTGGTATATAAAGCCTGCTACATTGTAAGAACATTTTAGACTAGGTGAAAATCTAAAAATGTGTTTCCGTAATTAGTATTACTGAGGAGTTGTTGTTATTTCACAAACAAATGTAAAGTAACAGAACATAAAGCAAGGTTTTAGGGTTTTGCAATGAATATTAATAGATTTTTTGTACTTATGACCTAATTCCTAGAATAATTGACTGGATAACATTTTAAGATACCATTCAATTTTCATATATTTGCCAGTAAAGAAATTTCTTAGATTTTTTTACAGCAATTAGAAAAGAATGGCTTGCAACGTTATATACTTTTGTTCCCATTTTCAGATTCTTCAGTATTTGACAGTGTTTTGAATTTGTTAATTTGGTTTTTATTTTAACAAAGTCATAAATGCACACAGTTTAGAGTCTAAGTTCTACAAGGCGTATTGTGAAAACCTACAGTCCCCAGCCACCCACCTGTTTCCCACATGGCCTGACAGGAAAGGATCCAGGAGAATAAATACACTGACTTCCCTCCCCTCCTGCCCTCCATCCTTCTGGTGTTTGTCCCTTTAGCACATTCAGAGGCAGAGGCAAGGGAGCCTGGTTGATATAGTCCATAAAGGCCAGCCTGTGGGGCCACAGAGAAGGGTAGAGTGGATCAGGAATAACAAATAGACAATTAAGCCCAGTAATTTTGATATTTATGAGTACGTTTTAGTTTCCTGTATGTTCTTTTTTTATAGCATCCCATTCCTATGGGGTAGATGCAATTTCTGTCTCTCTGAGAAGCTTTTTTCTTCTTCCAGCATAGACTCTGTTTTGTTCAAGTTGCCTTTTGCTGTTTGTTTTGGTCTCTGTCTTTCATATTAAGAGACTTTCCTCAAGTTTCTGCTCATATGTAACTGTGAGGCTCTAAAGGTTCCTTAGAAGCTTTGTGCATGTGGAAAGTGTTCATTCACTCAGGTTTTTACTGTGGATTGAGCTGGCTGAGCCATTTTGTTGGGAACCTTCACATCCATCTCATTACATCTTTTCTTTGAGGCTGACTGGATTCCCCAGAGAATTTTCCTCCCACATCTTCTGGAAGAGTATATGCCTGGCTCTAGCATTTAAGGGACAGGTTAGGGGAAGAAGGTTGCAATTCTGAGCATTCAGTAAGTCATCTTTCATCCCCCTCCCCGACCCCATGTAGCCATGCTATCGTGCCGTTTCCGGTGCCTGCCCTCAAGTCAGGTAGTGCAGAGATCCCTCTATTTTACCTTGTCATGAGAATAAATCTCAGTCTTCTGCAGGAATCAGGGAGAGAATCTGTTGAGAGTCTGTTTCTAAAACAGTTTTCAGTCAGTCCTTCTACCTTTTGTCCTTCCTTCATGCTGCTTCAACACCAATTTAAGATTCCCGCTCCTAGCTTTTACCATTACCAGCTTACAGCTTTCTTTGATTTGCTACATCAGTTACCACTTGTTGCTCCCTGGCCACTTATTTTTGTGTTCTCTCTGGTTCTCTTTGTCCTTGTGAGGTGATGCCTTAAAAATTAAATAGAAGGTTTTGGGGAAGGAGCAGAGGCTAATACATGCTTTCAACCTGCCATCTCTGACTAGGAGTTTTTATGTAATTTTTTTAATGTTGTCTCTGATTCCTGATCATACATCAGTGGTCTCAGTGACAGGAACAACCCAGTACCCTGAAGAACAGCTTACTCCTGAAGGGTCCAGCACATCAGTATACCTGCATACCTCTTTTGGGAGCTCTGGAGGGCATGGCTAATGCCTCCATCAAGTCTTGAGACCACGAGATGTTGAGGGAAGCAACAATAAATTCTGGTTTTATTTTTCTCCTCTTTGTTATTTTCATTATTCACTGATTTTCTTTGAAAAAATTCATTTATTTTTGAGTTTACAGGTTAACTAATGGTAATCTTACTGGGGATACCTCATGTTGCCTGATCAATACCTCAGATCCATCCTTTGCCAAATAACTCTCATTCTGCCTGTGTTGTGACCGTATAAATTGCACCCCTGCTGGATTTCAAGGGAAACTCCCCTAAGAACACATAGTCATTCTTTTCACTTCATCATTCATTAAATCACCTAAAGTTTCCTAATGAAAAAAATGAAATATATGTGCTTCTCTCCCATTTGTGTATCTGTTTATATGTAAGTAAGTAAACATCCATGTACTTACCACACACAAACACATACTTGTTTTTTAAATTATATTTGCTTTACAATTCCTGTTCTTGGATTTCTGTGTATTGATGGAGAAATCCATAAAACCAAACTGATTGGTCCCAGTACAGATTCATTTATTCACTGAAGCAGCTGCAAGTTGACTCCCTACCACATTCACCATGTTGGTTATTGCTAACTGTCCTCAGCCTTTATTGAAATTTCCAACTCACCCCTCAGCCCCTGTCATTCTGTAGAAGTAACCTCACCAATTCCTTTCCTCAGAAAATCGAAAACTGTTGAACGTGGGCTCTCTTGCCTTTCCCTTTTGCTCTCTCCAACTGTCTCTTTATTTTCACCCATTGTCTTTCTTTAATTCCTGTGTTAGAGGAATAATTATCCTTCCTTTCTAAGGCTAAACTCCCTATCCTTAGACATAACAGTAGAGGGAACAGCATGGTCAAAGGACTGGAAACTTGAAAGAGCAGAATTGTTGGGAAAATATAAATTTTCCTTTGTGGACAAGTAGGCTTTTGAGTTAAATGGGCCTGATTTGAATGTTAGTGCTGCTGCTTTCTATCTAAATAACCTTGAGTTAACTTTTCTCCTTGTGCTTCATTTTCCTTGGCTATAAAGTAGATGCCAGCTACCTCCTAGGGTTGTTGTGAGATTAAATAGTCTGTCCTAAGCTGTCAATAAATGGTAGCTGCTGTTGTTGTTATGACTGGAATAGGAGTAAATCTGTGACAGCAGTTCATTTTAGAATAAGTGTTTATATTTCTGTCTCTTATACTAACTATGAGCCCTACAAGGTCAGGAACACTGTCATTCTCATCTCTATATTTTAAACACTTAACATATACGCAGCACACCTAAAATAAACATGTATTGTGTGTTGAATGAATAAATAGTGAACCTTCAATTTATATTGATTAAACTGATAAGTAAATTCACTTTTTTTTCGGTTTCTGGGGATAATTAAAACTTTCGAAAGATTTTCAGATCACCTTGTCAGGAATTTGTTTTCTTTTTCTTGGTGTTTCACTGTTTCCAAATCCTGGCTTTTAATGTATCACTTTTGCATTATAGACTTGAGTGAAAGGGTGTGTGTGCTTTTTTAACATGCCATCAATAATAGTTAATTAACTGGTTCTTTTTTTTTTTCCTTCAGGGAGGTGGTGCAAGCAAACTGTGTTCACTGGAGGAAGAAGTTCTCGTTTATGTGCAAAATGAGTGCCAGTGCCACCACGGGCATCCTCGATCCTTGCATCTACAGAGTATCTGTGAGGAAGGTATAAAAATAGCCTATTACTCTCCCCTTTCAGAGACCATAATTAATTTCCATAGTCACTGACTCACTTTATTTAGCTCTCCTTTATCATTAGAACTGGTGTATGTAATTTTGCTTCACACTTACAGCAATAATTTAAATTACTATGAGACACATGTGATGAAGAATCTGAAGTTATAAATTCAAATATTACTCAAGAACCTTATCTCACTATCATTATACATACATATAAGTATATGCATATCAGTATTAACTTAATATAAGTATTAACCTTATTTGTATTATTTGAGGGGCTGTATATGTCTATATCCTGCCATTCATTAAATTCTTCTTTGTTAGGCGTTGTTTTAGGGATTTCACATAAATTATGTCTAATAACAACCCTGAAAATAGTGTATTTTTTCCATTTTCGGGAAAACCAAGGCTCAGAGAGCTTGCTACTTGCCCAAATTCATGTAGCTAATAAATGGCAAAGTAGGGACTCAAACACAAATCTTTCTAATTCCAAGTCCATGTTTTCTTTTTCATATATTTCCTTTCCACGTGTTAGGTTGAGGCATATTACCAATCTACAAAAATGGCCATCTCAGGTGGTTCAACTTAATACGCATAGAAATATGTGATCCTACCTTTTTTGGGTGAAAAAGAAGAACCCATTAATCACCACTACTAGTGAATTAAACTACTGGCTTTAAAATGTAAACTTTGTTTTGCATTTTATGTGCATTTTTTTAAATTACCAAAGTAATACGTATACATGTTCAAAAATTAAATAGAGATGGACTTAAAATGAAAAGTAGGAGTCCCTTGCCTTGTTCTTTTCCAGTCCAGCCTTAACATCCTTCTGTATTAGATAAAAAGTTGTGTTTTTAGCTCTCTTTTTGATTCTGCTTTTTGAGTAAGCTGATAGCACTATGATGTGTGGGATATATTTTAAATTCTTTTATATTGCTCAATCTACTTAGTTAAAATGTAACATAACTACAGGTATACATTTTATAGGTTTTAAGACTTTAATGAAAATAGACTTGTAAAATTGTCGTGTTTGGAGCAGCAGTAACTGAGTTGAGGCTTTCCTAAAGGACGCATAGTGCAGTGCAAGTGCCTATGGCATCATTCTGACCTGAGTTTGAATCCCAGATACGCCATTTACTAACTGTAAGACCTTAGGTAATTCTCCGTGTTTTTTTTTCCCCTTCTTCTTCTTCTCCCCCAAGTCCCCCAGTACATGGTTGTATATTCTAGTTGTAGGTCCTTCTGGTTGTGCTGTGTGGGACTCCACTTCAGCATGGCTTGATGAGCGGTGCCATGTCCGCACTCAGGATCTGAACCAGTGAAACCCCAGGCAACCAAAGTAGACTGCACAAACTTAACCGCTCGGCCACAGGGCCAGCCCCTTCTCCTGACTTTTTAAAAATCGGTTTCCTCATCCAAATAAGGGTATAATAATTGCTTCCTCATGAAATTGTAAAGATTAACTGAGATCTAAGTAAAACATCCTACGTTTTTTCCCTTCTCACTTAATTGCTGCTGCTGTTCTTTCATTAAAACTTTTCTAAATGGAGTTCTAATCATGATTATTGAGAGACGATCATTCAGTTTTTGAATTTTAAGAAAAAGAAAACATATAACCAGTTTAGAGTAAAGCATAACTGCTAATTAAAGAAACTCAGAGTCTATTTTTAAAAGAAGTAATTTTTTTTTGCTAAGATAGGACTTGTTCATCTGAAATAAACCAGTTCCTCAGATTATGATGGTTTGATATATTAGTTAGGGTATGTATGATAAGCTTCTGAAGCAAATACCCAAATACACAATGACTTAAACAAGATAGAGGTTTATGTCCCTCTTGGTTAAGAGCCAAGGAATCCAGGGCTGGTAGTGCAGCTCTGCCATCTTCCCCATGTGGGGCCATCTTTAGATCCAGGGGAGCACTCCAGTCTTCTTCTCTCTCAACCAGTGAGAAAGGATAAAAAACCTCATGAGAATAAAAGTAAGAACCCCTAAAGAAAAATGAGTAAACTCAACTTTATGAACATTTTCTGCATTGCAGAAAAATACCTTAAGCAAAGTCATAAATTAGGGGGAAATATCTGCAAATCATGTCAAAGGACTAATTTCCTTAGTATGGAAAGAGCATCTTCAAATAAATCAGTAGAGAAAGATCAACAACCCCTTAGAAAAATAGGCAAGGGACAGAATATACATTTCACAAAGAGGAGAATATAAATAGCTTTTAAACATGCAAGAAGTTACTCAGTCTCATTCACATGCATTAAAACTACAAGTAAGATATCATTTTTTACCTGTAAATTTGATGAAGATCAAAAAGTTTGATAATGTACTCTGTTGCGTAGGATGCAGGGAAGCAGTCAATCATCAGTCAACAAATATGTGAGTTCCTACAATGTGCTGGATACTATTGTAGACACTGAAAGGACAGTGATGAACTGGAATGAATTCCTGTCCTCAAGGACTCGACCCTCTGGTTGGAGTGGGGGAAGGGTGGTAGGAAAGACAGACAGTAAGCAGGTAACCAAATAAGATTATTTTAGATATGATAAGTGTTATGTATAAAATACAATGAGGTAATAGAGAACAACTTAGGGAGAGGAGATCATTTTAGAAAATTGGGGAGGGGTCAGTGGAGACTTCTCTGAAGGGTAACATTTGAAGAAGAGGCACCCATATAAAAATGCAGAGAAAGACCATTCTGAAGGAGTGGGACCTTGTCTTAGTCAGGGTTCCCCAGAGAAATAGAACCAATAAAGTGGAGATAGCTATAGCTATAGCGATAGCTATAGATACAAAAGAGATTTATTATAAGGAATTGACTTACACAATTATGGAGGCTGAGAAGTCCCACAACCTGCCGTCTGCAAGCTGGAGACCCTGGAAAGCTGGTGGTGTAGTTCCAGCCTAAGTCCAGAGGCCTGAGAACTGGAGAGGCAGTGGTGTACATCCGAGTCCTGAGGCCTGAGAACCAGGAGTGCTGATGGTGTAAATCCTAGTCCGAGGACAGGAGAAGACCGATGTCCCAGCTCAGCCAGCCAGAGAGAGAGAATTCAACCTGTTTCTTCTATCCACGCCCTCAACAAACTGGATGATGCCCACTCACACTGGGGAGGGCAGTCTGCTTTACTCAGTCAGCAGGTTAAAATGTTAATCTCATCCAGAAAGACCCTCACAGACACACCCAGAAATAATGTTTAACCTGACATCTGGGCACCCCATGACCTAGTCAAGTGGACACATAAAATCAGCCATCACAGACCTGAAAGTAAAAAGGCCTTGTGTTAATTTCCTAGCTGCTGTAACAAACTGTGTGGCTTAAAACAACAGGAATTTATTGTCTTCCAGTTCTGAAGACCAGAAGTCAAAACCAAGGTGTCGCACACAGCCCGTGCTTCTTCTGAAGGCACTAGGGAAGAAGCTGTTGCATGCCTCAAGCGTTCCTTGGCTTGTACACGCACCGTTCCAGTTACACGACTCTTCTCCATTTGTGTCTTCACGTCACTTTCCCTCTGTATCTGTGTCTGTGTTCAAATTTCCCCTTTTTTATAAGAACACCGATCATATGGGATTAGGACCTCATTCTAACTAGATTGCATATGTAAAGACTCTATTTCCAAACAGGATCACATTTTGAGGTACCGAGGGTTAGGATTTCAACATATCTTTTTTGGAGGGAGGAAACAATTCAATCCATAACAGGCCCTAAGATTATAATAAACCTGGGGACTTATGCTTCTGAAATTAAGGGACTAGCTTGTTACAGGCTACCCCTCCATCTGAGAATAACCAGAAAAGCTAGAAAATATTAAAAATAGCTGTTTGAGGGGCTGGCCTAGTGGCGTAACAGGTAAATTTGCACGCTCTGCTTCGGCAGCCTGGGGTTCACTAGTTCAGATCCTGGGTGCGGACATGGCACCACTTATCAAGCCATGCTGTGGTAGGCATCCCACATATAAAGTAGAGGAAGATGGGCATGGATGTTAGCTCAGGGCCAGTCTTCCTCAGCAAAAAGAGGAGGATTGATGTCAGATGTTAGCTCAGGGCGAATCTTCCTCAAAAAAGAAAAATAGATGTTTGAAGGCATCACAGGCTGCCAAGTTAGTAAGGACTTGAGAGGCATAGAATTATAGACAAGGGAAGTGTAAAGAGATCAGCCTGACATTTAGCATTGCTTTTACCCTCAAAGCAGGTGCTAATTTGCAAGCAGTAATTTAAGAAGCTGAGCTGAAAACAATGACTAAGGCTAAGAAGCTGAGCTGAGATTCCAGCAATTTTATAAGACTAAAGGGACAAAAACTGGAGTCCAGGGCACATATATATATATATAGTGTGTGTGTGTGTGTATGTATATACACACATGTACATGTAAATGCATAGAGCATCCTTTGAACAATTCCTAAAAATTGATCACAGTGGTTGTCTCTGTGGGGTTTCAACTATTGTTAAAATCTTTCTGCAATGTGTTAATATGCTTAGCTAAGTAATTTAACCTTTCTTTGGTGATTCAGGTTCTTGCAATGTGTCTAGAACACTTATTGGCAATTTCTTATTCAGCAAATAGATAAAATATTAGCTTGTCTTCTCACCATTTGTCCCTTTCAGATTTAAGTTAAATTCTGAATAAAAATTCTGGTCATTCAGGTGGAGGGGTGGGCATCCAAATAGTTGGATTTCAGATCTTCAGAATTTTACTGTCTGTATTTGCCAGCATGTAAATGTGTACTTCAGAATTATTTGACATATATTTAATTTTAAATCTTTAATTGTATGCTAATCTTATCATGTTTTCTGTCTTTGACAGGAATTAAAAGGTGGAAAAGCTTATGCAAAGGTAGGTACATGTTTTTTAACTTTTTTGAAATTTGTAATATCACTCATTGCTGTTTATAAGCTTAAAAATTAAATGGTTTGCTCTTTTAATTGCTGTTCAAGTTGGCTGTTTTTAAACAAAGCAAGTTGGAGATTGAACAGTTGGATCCAGCGATAAATTACAGGCCTTTTCTTTCTATATGCTGATTATGGGATGCTATTAAATTTCAGCTTCCCTACTAGAAGATGATCTCTGGTTTGCATTAAGCCATAGCATCTGTTAATTCAATCTCCTCTGGGAAGGATTCCCAGTCCCACCTCCCCCCAGTGAAATAGGATCCCTCCTCTGTGCTCTCTTAGCACGCTGTATGTACGTGATCATACTGTCCTTTATGTTTTTTAGCAATATGGAATTATGAATGAACGTGCTCACCCTTTTGCTGAATGGGAGGAATTAGTAATTAGTAATACTGCCAGAAGCCCACATACTCCTCTTTTATTTCCAGTTTCTGTGATGGTATCTCCATCCGTTCACTCATCTGAGCCAAGGACCAGGGCGCTAGTTTCAACCATCAGATCTACCTAACTCCCTAAAACTAGTTAACTGCAACATCTGTTAGGATGCTCTTTGCTACAAGTAACAGAAAACCCTCCTCACCTAGAGATTTTTTCTAGTCTCACAAAACAAGTAGACGTGAGATAGAGCTGCTCCAGGATTGGTTAATCCACTGGCTGAAGAACATCATCAAGAACCACTATTACTTTTCTCTTTCCACTGTTTCATTCTCTATGTGATGACTTTGTCCTTGGCTAGCTCCCCTCATGGTCACCAGGTGGCTGGCTGCTCAAGTTTTAGTTAACCCATTCACATATGACAAAATCCAGCTGTTTCTCCATGTATGACTTTTTTTGAGTGAGAAAACTTTGCCTAGTTTGGCCCTCAGAGGACTTCCGCATACCTTTCATTGGCCACAACTGGATCATATGCTTACTCCTAAATCCGTCACAGACAATTAGAATGATTGCCATGGTTAGCTTAGACTAATCACAATTTAACAATGAGCTAGAGGTTGGGTTACTTTTCTTGTGCACGTGGATGACTAAGAGTGGATGCTTGAGTAAAATCAGGACTCTGCTAGCAAAGAATATTAGGGCATTGAATGGTGGGCAGGCAAACAACAGGATCTGCTGTGATTGACAAATCTTCTTGATTTCTCCCTTCTAAAAAGCTTTCGAAACCATCCCTTCTCCCCATTCCCAAGCTACAGCCTTAGGTTATGCCTTCATTAGTTCTTATTTAAAACCTGCCTTGGGCTCCTTTCCTTTGTTCTCTGCCTCTGTTGTCTCCCTTCAGTCCATCCTCTATATCACCAGAGTGATTGTTCTAAGGTTCAAACATGATTGTATCTTTCCCCGACTTTTAGTCCTTCAGCAGCTGTCTGTGGCCTGTAAGGGAAAATGAAAGGAAAAGTCTTTAACCCAGCATAGTAGACCCATCATGGTTTGCAAATCATCTCTCTGCACACGTGCATGCACTCACACACATTCTCACTCATCCTTAGGCTTCAGACACACTGCCGTCGTAAACCTCCTGGAGTGTACATGCTATTTTAGCCTCTCTGCCTTCAAACTTGATGTTTTCCCTGCCATGCGTGTGCTTCTCCCTCCTCTTGTCATGTCGACTCATGTATCATTAAAAACTCAGCTTAGTCATCCCTCCCCATGGAGAAATTTTCTTTTCCTCTCTTCTTGTAAGCGTGCCTTCCTCTATCATAGCACTTACACTTTTTTATAGGAATTTCTTTTCTATCTTCGCTTATTAAACTTTGAGCTCCTTGAGAATAGGGATGATTTACATTCCTAATGCCTGACATTACCTGGAATGTAGATGCTTGAAATTATTTGCCAAATGAAGTAGTATCTACCTCAGATCTAGCTAATATTTACATATATATGCCATTTTAATGAGATAGTTATCTCAGTGAAGCCAAAGAGAAAATCATAAGGAAATATGGCCTCTCTGGTACCTCACTAGAATGTAAGTTCTTTCAAGACAGTCTTTGTCTTTCCTGTTCATCACTGCTTTCCACTGTCTAGAACAGGGCCTGGCATATAAAAGGTGCTCAGTGAATGTGGACTTTCAGCCCGAAACCTCACAGCCTTCATTGGTAAACATCACACTGAGATACCCAGCTTTTAATATACTTTCTTAATGGGAGCTGACCAGCTTCTTTGTTTTTTAACTTGCATTAGTCTTAGTGACACTGTAATACAGCATTCCAACAGTGGATGGTAAGCCAGTGGGCTGTTTTTTATTCCTCAAATATGTATTAACTGCCTACCATGTGCAAAGCACTGTTCCTGGCCGTGTTCTAAGCACTGAGGATGGCAATGAATAAAACAGACTGAAACCCCTGCCTTTGTGGAGCTTACATTCTAATGGAGGATTGGGGGACAGAGACTACACAAAATAAATATGAAATGTGTATGTAGATGATATGATGACAACTGCTAAGGAGAAAAATGAAGCAGATAAGGGGTAGAGGGCAACAACTACAGGGGAGGGGAGGGGAGGGAGGAGGCAGGGCGTGTTCTAGGATGGTCAGGGAAGGCCCCTTTAGAGAGATGGCATTTGAACATAGGCCTGAATGGAGTGAGGAAGAAAGCTACAAGAAGATCTAAGAGGGAATGTGTCAAGCAAAAGAACAGTAAGCCTTAAAGGCCTTAACGTGGTTGGGCATTTTCAGGGAAAAGGACATTGTGGCTAGAAGAGTAAATAAGGAGGAGAGGGGGGAAATGAAGTTGATGAGGTGGCCAAGGGCACAGGATCAGAGGCGGTCAACACAGACAACTCTTTGAAGAAGTTTTGCTATAAAGGAGAGCAGAAAAATAGTCCGAAAGACTGGAGAAACATGTGGAGTGAGGTTTTGTTTTCTTTTGTTCCTTAAGATGGGAGAAAATACAGCATATTTTGTGCTGATGGAAATGATCCAGTAGAGAAGGGAAATTTTAGAATGCAAAAGAGAGGGAGGAATTCCGGAAGCAATGAACTTGAATAGGCAAGAGGAGGGCACTTGACCTCAGATCAGAGCACAGCCAGTTCACTTACAGTAAGTGGGAAGGTGAGTACAAAGGCACAGATGCAGGTAGGTGAGTGGCTGTGGCTGGCGAGAAGAGCTTGTGGAAGGTAAGTGAAGTGCTCTTTTGATTGCTTTTATCTCTGAATGAAATAGGAAGCAAGGCATCAGCAGAGTACAGATAGAAAGGAAGTGTTGGAGGTTTAAAGAGAAAGGATAATGTACAAAATAGGGCATGTGGATGATGTGTGATCGGATAGGCATGTGAGTCTTCACATGCTCATTTGGATGTGACTTTGCCCTGGACACATCCAGGCTTTTGTGCTGATCTGTCAGACCCCTAAAAGGCAATAAGACCAGAGTAACTGTGAAAATTAGGTAGATGTTGCCTATGGCTTGATGTGTTCTGACTTACTGCTTTTGGGGCTTGTGGCCTTTCAACTGATCTCTAAGTTCTTATTCTTCGTTCTTTTTGTACCAGTTAAAAACTACTAAAAAAATGCTTCCTCCTGCAATTAAAATCTTCATCTTTGAATGCCATTCATATGTGCCCAATGTGTGTTTTAAAATCTTAAAGCAGGCAACTTAGAATCACGCAGTGTTTGCAGTAGTTAATACTTTTTATTATGTATTCAGAGAGATATGCTTAATTAACTGCAAACTCAGAATATGTTTTTGGTTAATAAAAGACTCTATATACACTTAGTCATGTAGAACAGACTTAGTTTGTAAAAAATAAATAAATAAATAATGATATAATGGGGTTGATTTATTGTACCACTTGGAAACAAGAAGTAGGGTTGAGCAACATCAGAGGAAAGACTGTCGGGCAATCTCTGGTAGCTGTAGAAATCGGGGACCGAACCTGGGTAGTAATAAGAGGGAGGAACAGGTTTGAGCTGAACTCCTGGATAGCAGCAGAGAGGGTTGGTGTGGGGAAGAGAGAAAGTAGGGTTCATAAATAGAGATTCAGCTCAAGGGAGATGAAGGAGAAGGGGCTTGTACCAAAGAAAGTGTGTCATACACCTAAATCATTCTAGTTCTTCTGTGGAGAATGAGAATTTAATAACCTGCAACTATCTGCCGTGACCAGTGGTTAACTGGGAATAGAGCCAGAACCAGAAAAGAGAGAAAAAAGTCTGATCAGTTTTCTGTGTGTATGCCAAATGCACATGATTGGTCTGCTAGTGTGTCCCATAGTGTGATGTGAGTGGCACTGCTGCTCGCAATGATTTTAGTTGTTTGATATGCTTTATTTTTACTTCAAGAGTTATATATTTTAATGTGTACAGAAAAAATATATTTTTAGCACCTTAAATCTGGGATTTCAAAGATTGTATTGTTAGGGGGGCCGGCCCCATGGCCGAGTGGTTAAGTTCGTGCCCTCCGCTTCGACGGCCCAGGGTTTCTCCGGTTTGATCCTGGGCGCGGACGTGACACCGCTCATCAGTCCACGCTGAGGCAGTATCCCACATGCCACAACTAGAAGCACCCACAACCAAAAATAATACAACTATGTACTGGGGGGCTTTGGGGAGAAAAAGGAAAAATGAAATCTTTAAAAAAAATAAAAGATTCTATTGTTTAAGACAAGAGTAGAATAGGTAATAAGTTTTTGCAAAAAATGAGCCAGTTTAAAGACGCATATTAAGCCGATAATAGAACGGTTATTGTTAAGAAGGGAAAAATTGGAATGACTGAAGTTTGAGAAAACTAGTCTAGAGCATGGCTTGAATGTTTATTTTAAGAAGAATATGATAGAAGCCTAGTAGATATTCTATTAATATAATTCTCTTTCTTTTCATAGCTGGGCTTTGCAGATCTAAACCTGGCAGAGTTTGCTGGATCAGGAAATACCACGCGTCGCTGTTTACTGGAAGGCTATGATACCAAAAATACAAGACAGGATAACTCCATTCTTAAAGTAAGCACGATTCAGGATTTCCCTGGCAACACATGAGGTTCTCTGCCTTTAAATAAGCACAGGTATATACTGTCAAGGGCGAGATGAGATCAACACTGACATCATACACTGACCGCACCCCTGAAGTACTCACTGCCTAGGGAAAAGAACTATCCAAATCGCAGAAGCAGTGAAAAGTAACAGATGTTTACCTTCACGATCCTAAGGTGTTTCTCTCTGTTGCTGTGAACATTCAGGGAATGATAAACACAACTACAACTCTGAAAATGTGAAAATGTATGACATGGTTATTATAGCCAGTTCATTCCTTGCACAAGTTTAGCAGCTGTAAAGAACAAGGAATGTATAGTTGAGGTGGGGAGGAAATGGTGAAAGAAGACAAGGAGGAAGTTAGAAAAATAACATAATATAAACTTCATTGCACGTTATGCTGATTTTGTGGTTTTATGGTTGTCTCTGTATAAATAAAAAATTTTCAAAGAACTTGCAGTTACCTCTGTGAGATAGACAGGGTTGGATAGATGGGGATAGATTATCTCCATTTTGTAGATGAAGAAGCTGAGACTCAGAAGGTTAAGTAGTCGGTGGCAGAGCTGAGACCAGAATGCATATCTTCTGCCACCGGTCGATGGTCTTTTCATGTTACCATGCTGTCTAAGCACCAGACTCAAGATGCAGACTACACTATTCATTCTTGGACTGATCCTGAACAAGCCGCTAAATTCAGTTTCTTCATATCTCTCGTGTAAGAAAATGGATAATTACTCTCTGAATTACAGTATTTTCATTGGAAATTGAAATAACTTTTTAATTTCAGACCCCCACATTCCTTAGGGCCAGCTCATGGAGTAGTTTCCTTCTGGCTCCCCATTGGTCCTTTCACACCATTTCTCCCACTTTGTCTACAAAAACCATACTCTTTATAGATCACACTGTTCAGCTCTCACTCTCTCCCCTCCCAATCTCTGTCATCTCCCGGCCACTTACTCTCTCTCTCTCTCTCTCTCTCACCTTCTCTCTCCTACTCAGTGATGACTTAGCTCCTGCTCCCAGTTTTTCTCTCCATCCCTTCTATTATCATTTTTTTGGTGGCTTCACCATCTGTGAGGGTGATCTATCCTTGTGGACTGTCTTCTTTCTATAATCTCTCCGTCTAGCTAGTCTTATATGTGCCTGAGGCCTCTCAGGTCCTTAAACTCCTCGTTTCCAGCAACCTTTTCTTTTTCTTCATCTCAATTCCTGCTCCCATGGTCACACTCTTCACTTTCTTACCAATAGAAATTTCCCCACCTTGCTAGAGGGGAAGGGAGAGGGAGGAGGGCCAGAAGGGTGACTGGGCTCATGTGTATGGTGATGGCTGGTCATTAGTCTTTGGGTGGTGAACATGATGTAATCTACACAGAAATCGAAGTATAATGATGTACACGTGAAATTCATATAATGTTATAAGCTAGTGTTACCTCAATAATAAAATAAAAAGAAACTTCACCACCTCCACAATTTCAATTTAAAGTTTTCCTCTCTCCTACCACTAACGCTTATGGTTCCAGTCCTCTTGGTCTACTACTCACTTAGCTATCCTTAACCTTACTGCTTCTCACTCTCTGTTAGCCTCCACTTCCTTTCACTTCCCTCTTTATCCAGCTTGGATTCCATGGCCCACGATTATTATACCCTTAAGAATACTCCTTGCTCCTTTGCCCCCATCTCCCTCCATTGCTCTCGCCTGAGTAATCCCCAATCCTAATCAAACTCAACTCTCCTCTCTGGGTCTGCATCCTAGCTGCCCAACATTGCTAGAAAGATCCCACAGTCAGCAGAGCTGACGTTGCTGAAGTCATGCTCACCACCATCAAGTAATTGTGCTCTCCTTCCTTTGTGAGCTTCCTTTCCCAGTTTCCCAGATATTCTGTTTCATACTTTTCCTCTCCTTATATCTCCATACACCGCTCTTGCTCTCAGCTAATGGTCTTGCTTTATCCTTTATTGAGAAAATAAAAGCTTTAAACTCAAATTCCCTCCTCTCCCCATCACAGAATTTACAATTCTTCCTGTCTCTCCAGCCCTATTACTCTTTTTGTCTCCTGTTACAACGAAGGAAGTGTCCCTCTTCCTGTTAGAAGTCAGTCCTTCCTCTTAGGTTCTAGAATCCAAAGCTTGCCTAAGCAAGAGCTTTGGCCAGTAGATTATCCCTTCTATTAATCGTCTCTCCTTCTAAGGAACCATTCTCATTAACATATAAAGAAACAGCTCTGTATCTCCTGTATTTAACAAAAAACAAAAACCAACTTATTGGGGCTGCCTGGTAGCACAGCAGTTGAGTTCGCACACACTGCTTCAGAGGCCCAGGGTTCACCGGTTTGGATCCTGAGTGTGGACCTATGCACTGCTTGTCAAGCCATGCTGTAGCAGGCATCCCACATATAAAGGAGAGGAAGATGGGCACAGATGTTAGCTCAGGGCCAGTCTTCCTCAGCAAAAAGAGGAGGATTGGCAGCAGATGTTAGCTCAGGGCTAATCTTCCTAAAAAAAAAAACAACTTCTCATCCCCTTCAACCACTGTCCCACTTCTCTATTCTACTTCCCTACACAATTTCTTAAAGGCTGTAGGTACCATCTCCATCTCCTTCTTGAGACATTCGGGATATTCAAGAGTGCTGTTTTGAATGGAATTGGAAACCAGGTTGTAGAGCTCTTTGAAAGAAGAGGTGATGGGGAAACCAGCATAGCAGGTGTAGGTCATGCTTTTGATAAGTTTAGCATTTAAAGAGAAAAAGAATAGTAGTGGAGGCACTGGGCTGAAGGGATAAGGAAATGAGGTTATGTAAGAATACTTGGGGGCCAGGACTGTGGCCGAGTGGTTAAGTTCATGCACTCCACTACTGCAGCCCAGGGTTTCGCTGGTTTGGATTGTGGGCATGGACGTGGCACCGCTTGTCAGGCCATGCTGAGGTAGTATCCCGCGTAGCACAGCCAGAGGCCCTCACAACTAGAATATGCAACTATGTACTGGGGGGCTTTGGGGAGAAGCAGGAAAAAAAAAAAAGAAGATTGGCAACAGATGTTAGGTCAGGTGCCAATCTTTAAAAAAAAAATACATGTCAGCCATTAGGTGGAAAACATGCAATAATATATATATATATCCAGTTATTCATTAAGACCGTGAATTTTAGTATTATGCAGTCCTGGGTTCAGATCTCAGCTCTACCATTTACCAGCTACCTGATCTTGAAAATATCGCTTAATCGCCTGGGCTTAAAATGAAAGTATCAATCTGTCACAAGAGTGGTGAAGATTAAATAATGCATATAAAACACTTAGCTTACTCCAGGCACATCATAAATTCTCGAATCATGATTGTTGTTAATGGTATTATTATTATTATTATTATTATTATTATTATTCCCAGAACATAATAAGATCTTATGGCTGATTCTTAAAAGGCACTCAGCAACTAGAGAACAGCAGTATTTCAGAAAGCATTAGCAAAGCTTTAAATTCTGATCTAAAGCTGGAAGAAAAGCCGGAAGCATTCTGCTTTACAAGCCACCAGCAGGCACCCCTTGAAGCATCCGCAGGGCAGCTCAGAGGGAAACATTCCAGATGTTCAAGCACCATGGGAACCTGGGAGGCGAGACAGATAAACCAGACCAGCTTAGCCACACCTACAGGATTGTTACCTGTGAAGCACTAGCTTTCTGTTTCTGTCGTTTCCATTCTGATTTTTACAAATACAGAGTTTTGAATGTTAAAAATTATTTTTAATCTATGTCTATACAAAGCAGCAATTTAATTTAACAATCATTTTATTTAATACTTTCCAAATAGAAAACACTGGACGAGGTGCTGTGGAGATTGTATAGCTTAGCAGAACAGAGCTTCTCCTCTCAAGACATCTTTTATAATCACAGCCTTTATTTTTCTTGTGTTTAGGTTTTGATCAGTATGCAGCTGATGTCTGGGGACCCATGCTTTAAAACGTAAGTTGATGCTCAATAAAGGAGCTATTTATCTGAAAGTGTAATAATAATTTATTTGTTTAAATTTTTACCTTAATATTTTGTAGTGTTTATAGGCTAATACCTTTTATAAATACTAATATCTCCTTTCCTGGGAAACTGACCCGACCCTCATAGAAGTTACTATTACCTATTACCAAACAACCTCTCTAAATTATTTAAGCTATAGGTCTTTTGTCATCTTCAGGTTTTGGGTGAAATTATACAAAGTAAAATTTTTAATTTGACCTCTATGGACTTACTCATTTCTTCAACAAATATCTGTTAAATGCCTTACAGTGTGCTAGGCCCTACTCTAGATGCTAGAAAAACAGCAGTCAAAAAAATAGGCCAAGTCCATGATGTCTTGGAGCTTGCATTGTAAGAGGAAAACAAACAACAAACTAGTCAGTACATATATAATATAAAGATGGCAATAAGTGCTTTGGAGAAAAATAAAGCAGGGTAGGAGGGCCATGGTGGGGAGAAGTGTGGCTATTTTACAGAGAGCAGTCAGGGAAGTCCTCCCTGGTAAAGATGATATTTCAGCAGAGACCTGAAGGAGCGGGGAAGCAGGCCCTGCAGATGTTTGGGGAAAGAGCATCTGAGGTAGAGGGAACAAGGACAAAGGCCTTGAGAGAGGAGTGTGTTTGACATATTCAAGTCGCTGCCAGGACACCAGTGTGTCTAGACCAGAGTGAATGAGGAGGAGGGTAACAGGAGATGAAATCAGATGATAAACAGTCTTGTAGGCCATGATAATAATAGTCTTGTGGGCCACTTATAATCTGAGTGAGATAAAAAGCTACTGGAGGGTTTAGAGCAGAGGAGTAAAATCATCTGACTTATGGCCACTAGGTAGAGAATAGACAATTTGTGGGAGCAGTGAAGGCGGCAAGGGCAGAAATGGTAGATGAGTTAGGAGGCTGTTTCAGGGTTTGGGGCCTGAGTAACTGGAAGAATGATATTTCCATTTGTTGAAATGAGAGAGCCTACTAGAGGAACAGGTTGGGAGCTTGGGCATTGGACGTGTTAGATTTGAGATCCCTGTTTAACATCCAGCCAGACGTGTCAAGAGGCAGTTGGATATATCACTACAAGTTCAGTGGGGAGGCTCAGCCTGGAGATATAAATTTAGGAAATCATGATGTCATCAGCACATAGATACTAGTTGAAGCCATGAGATTTGATTAAATGTCCTAGAGGGAGAGAATATAAATAAAGAAAAGAACCACAGACTAAGGTATGGAACACTCCAGTGTGTTAGAGGTTGGGGAGATAGGGAAGAACCAGCAAAGGAACAACCAGTGAGATAGGAGGAAGGAGCCAAAGGAAAGTACTGGCCTGAG
>NC_060284.1:40447451-40579152 GCF_021613505.1 Equus quagga
GCCAGTTTCCTCCCCCAACCATCTCCAATCACTGCCTCCCATCCTCACCTGAGGCAAGATTACATACTAGCTCCAAATGGATGACAGTCTTATTATAAAACATTTTTAAATTTTAAAACCTTCCACCTATTTAATACCTTATATAAATACATCCAATTCCATCCCCAACTGAAGACAAAACTGATGACAAAAACACGTTTCAACTGAGTGTACCAACGAACATACGTCCACAGCTCGGTAGCTACTAATATCACGATGCAGAGCAGACACAGAAGCACCTCAAAAACAGAGAGAAGAGAAAGCAGGGTCACTGCCAAGCCGTTCTCCCCACCAGAAAACGCTCATTGTCAGCAACACCAAAAGAACTGAACTCAAATACGCAGAATCACGTGTAGCATTTTCCTGCACGTTCAATGCAGTATCAGTGACTTAGTACAAGTTCTTACCCCAATTATGGTGGAGTTTTAAAAGTATCTAAAAAAGAAACTGTTAATCTGTCCACCTCATCCCATCTTACCATCAACACATTATATGGATCCACTCCAAAGGCATCTTTAAATCGCCACTTCCATGCTTCGAAATCATGAAACTTAAAATTAACTAAAATATCACTTAGGGCATCATCCAAGGCTCCTGGTTTCCAATCCTCTCCATTGAGAAACTTCTGTATTTCTAACAAGGTTTGTCTTTTAAGTATAATCTCGGCATCATAATGCATGTCACCTTTGTTTTCATCAGGCTGAATTAAATTTGCAAAAAGAGAAAAAAACAGAAAAGGAGTTTTATTGTTATATTACTCAGTGAAATATTTTAAGACAAAAGCTAATTTGGAAATGATATACAATTAGTTTACAGTATTTCACACCTATAAAATATGAGTAATAATATCTACTTGTCTGTCTCATAGGCCAACATGAAAATCAAAGATAATACATGTGTGA
Source organism: Equus quagga (assembly GCF_021613505.1). Lineage (NCBI taxonomy): Eukaryota > Metazoa > Chordata > Mammalia > Perissodactyla > Equidae > Equus > Equus quagga. The sequence goes on from NC_060284.1 coordinate 40,448,393, forward strand.
AAAACATTTCAAAAATTATAAAACTCCATGCAAGTACATTTTACTAAAAATCCAGTTGATTCTCGCTATCTACAATAGTTATGTTCTATAAAGTCACCTTGAACACCTGCTTCCATTTAAAGACATCTTAATATATATTGTTGATTCATTAACACTGAACTCATGGCCAACGGCACTGTAACCCACGCCTGAACCAAGCTTAACTAGCAAGGGAATTTTCTCTGTAACGCACATCACAGCTTTCTTGTGCTTAGGAACACTAGACAGCACTATACTTGGGAGCTATATAAACAGCAAAACCACCAAAAAAAAAAAAAAGAAAGCACAAAAAATGTAGCACTAAACAGACCAGGAAAAAGTACTTGTTTATAGTATGAGAACTGAAACAAGGCAGAATGTGGCCTTGTTTGACCTCAGCTGAGAATGGGCTTATCATACAACTCAAATATTCTGCTGCTCTGCGCATATCCAACAGTGACCACAGAAGCACCACGAGTATTGATTTTGGGGTTACAAATAAAGTTTAGTGAGTAGGCAAATTCGCAAATACAGAATCCACCATAACGAGGAGCGACTGTCTATTTTATGATTCAGTTTATGACTTTCCATTTGCCGACACAGTTTTCAGATTGCCTAAAATTTGCAGCAGTACAAATAAGAAAAAAAGGGACCTCAAAAAGCAGCAAAATCTGGGATCCCAAGAACATGCATGACATTTATAATTATCTTTATTAGTGTGAGTTCAGGTTAACAAAATCACTATAAACTTTTTACATTTATTAACCAGTTAATACAAATAAGAGAAATTCTTTTTTCTTTTATAGGAGTGAATGCAGATATTTATATAAAAAAATGTAAAATGAGAAAGACCAAACTGTCATGTAATAACGCAAATCATCAGTACGCATAAAAAAAGCAGTCATTGATGAACATTTTTTTTATTGAGTTCATAAGCGTTTACATCAATGTGAGATTTCAGTTGTACATTATTTCTTGACAGTCACCACATAAGTGCTCCCCTTCACCCCCTGTGCCTACCCTCACTCCCCTTCCCCTGGTAACCAGTGAACTGTTTTCTTTGTCCATGTGTTTGTTTATATTCCACATATGAGTGAAATCATCTAGCACTTGTCTTTCTCAGTCCAGCTTATTTTGCTTAGCATAATTCCCTCCAGGTCCTTCCACGTTATTGCAAATGGGATGAATTTGTCTTTTTTAATGGCTGAGTAGTATTCCATTGTATATATATATACCACATCTTCTTTATCCAATCATCAGTCGATGGGCACTTGGATTGTTTCCACGTCTTGGCTATTGTGAATAGTGCTGCAATGAACATAGGGGTGCATATGTTACTTTGGATTGTTGATTTCAAGTTGTTTGGGTAGATATCCAGTAGTAGGATAGCTGGGTCGTACAGTAGTTCTATTTTTAGTTTTCTGAGGAATCTCCATATTGTTTTCCACAGTGGCTGTACCAGTTTGCGTTCCCACCAGTAGTGTATGAGGGTTCCCTTTTCTCCACACCCTCTCCAACATTTGTTGTTTTTAGTCTTAGGGATTATAGCCATTTCAACAGGCATAAGGTGGGATCCTAGTGTAGTTTTGATTTGCATTTCCCTGATGATTAGTGATGTTGAACATCTTTTCATGTGTTTCGTGGCCATCTGTATGTCTTCTTTGGAAAAAGGTCTGTTCATATCCTCTGCCCACTTCTTGATGGGTTTGTTTGTTTTTTTTATCATTCAGTTGTGTGAGTTTCTTACATATTATGGAGATTAACCCCTTGTCAGATATATGATTTGCAAATATTTTCTCCCACTTGGTGGGCTGTCTCTTTGTTTTCATTCTAGTTGCTTTAGCCTCTTTAGTCTGATGAACTCCCACTTGTTTAGATTTTCTTCTGTTTCCCTTGTCTGAGAAAACATGGTATTTGAAAAGATGCTTTTTAGTTCAATGTCAAAGAGTATATTACCTATATTATCTTCCAGGAGTTTTATGGCTTCAGGACTTATCTTCAAGTCTTTGATCCATTTTGAGTTTATTTTTGTGTATGGCATGAGATAATGGTCTACCTTCATTCCTTTGCATGTGGCTGTCCAGTTTTCCCAACACCATTTATTGAAGAGACTATTTTTTCTCCATTCTATGTTCTTGGCACCTCTGTCGAAGACTAGCTGTCCACAGATGTGCAGTTTTACTTCTGGGCTTTCAGTTGTGTTCCACTGATCTGTGTGCCTGTTTTTGTACCAGCTCCATGCCATCTGGATCACTATGGCTTTGTAGTACATTTTGAAGTCAGGGATTGTGATACCTCCAGCTTTGTTCTTTTTTCTCAGGATTGCCTTAGCAATTCGGGGGTCTTTGGCTGCCCCATATGAATTTTAGGATTCTTTGCTCTATTTCTGTGAAGAATATCATTTGGATTCTGATTAGGATTGCACTGAATCTGTAGACTGCGCTGGGTAGTATGGACATTTTAACTATGTTCATTCTTCCAATCCATGAGCATGGAATCTCTTTCCATCTCTTTATATCATTACCAATTTCTTTCAGCAATGTCTTATTGTCTTCATTGTATAAGTCCTTCACCTCCTTGGTTAAATTTACTCCTAGGTACTTTATTCTTTTAGTTGCAATTACAAATGGAATTGTATTCTTGAGTTCTCTTTCTGTAAGTTTGTTATTGGAGTATAGAAAAGCAACTGATTTTTGTAAGTTGATTCTGTACCCTGCAACTTTACTGTAGTTGTTAATAACTTCTATTAGTTTTCTGATAGATTCTTTGGGGTTTTCTATATATAAGATCATGTCGTCTGCAAACAGCAAGACTTTCACTTCTTCACTCCCTACTTGGATTCCTTTTTATTCTTTTCTCTTGCCTAATTGCTCTGGCCAAAACGTCCAGTACTATGTTGAGTAAGAGTGGTGATAATTGGCACGCTTGTCTTGTTACTGTTCTCAGAGGGATGGCGTTCAGTTTTTGCCCAGTGAGTATGATGTTGGCTGTGTATTTGTCATATATGGCCTTTACTATGTTGAGGTGATTTTCTTCTATCCCCGTTTTGTTAAGAGTTTTTATCATAACTGGCTGTTGGATCTTGTCAAATGCTTTCTTTGCATCTATTGAGATGATCATGTGGTTTTTATTCTTCAATTTGTTGGCATGGTGTATCACATTGATTGATTTGCGGATGTTGAACCATCCCTGTGTCCCTGGTATAAATCCCACTTGATCATGATGTATGATCCTTTTGATGAATTGCTGAATTTGGGTTGCCAAAATTTTGTTGAGGATTTTTGCATCCATGTTCATCAGTGATATTGGCCTGTAGTTTCTTTTTTTGTGCTGTCCTTGCCAGGCTTTGCTATCAGTGATGTTGGCCTCATAGAATGTGTTAGGAAGTGTTCCATCCTCCCTAATTTTTTGGAATAGCTTGAGAAGGAAAGGTATTAAATCCTCTCTGAAAGTTTGGTAGAATTCTCCAGGGAAGCCATCTGGTCCTGGGGTTTTATTCTTTGGGATGCTTTTGATTACTGTTTCAATCTCTTTCCTTGTGATTGGTCTATTCAGATTGTCTGTTTCTCCTTGATTCAGCTTTGGGAGGTTGTAAGAGAGTCTAAGAATTTATCCATTTCCTCTAGATAATCCATTTTGTTGGCATATGGTTTTTCGTAGTATTGTCTTATAATCTGTTGTATTTCTGTGGAGTCTGTTGTTATTTCTCCTCTTTCATTTCTGATTTTGTTTATCTGAGCTTTCTCTCTGTTTTTCTTTGCAAGTCTGGCTATGGGTTTGTCAATTTTATTTATCGTCTCAAAGAACCAGCTCTTTGTTTCACTGATCCTTTCTACCACCTTTCTTGTTTCAATAGCATTTATTTCTGCTCTGATTTTTATTATTTCTCTCCTTCTGCTGAATTTGGGCTTTGTTTGTTCTTCTTTTTCTAATTCAGTTAGGCGTAATTTGAGATTGCTTATTTGGGAATTTTCCTGTTTGTAAAAGTATGCCTGTATTGCGATAAATTTTCCTCTTAATACAGCTTTTGCTACATCCCATATGAGTTGGTATGCTATGTTTTCATTTTCATTTGTCTCCAGATATTTTTTGATTTCTCCTTTAATTTCTTCAATGATCCATTGCTTGTTCAATAACATGCTGTTTAGTCTCCACATCTTTGTCCCTTTCTCAGTTTTCTTGTAATTAATTTCTAGCTTTACAGCATTATGATTGGAAAAGATGCTTGTTATTATTTCAATTTTCTTAAATTTATTGAGGCTTGCCTAGTTTCCCAACATATGGTCTATCCTTGAGAATGTCCCGTGCGCACTTGAGAAGAATGTGTATTCTGCTGTTTTTGGATGGAGTGTTCTATATATGTCTATTAAGCCCAACTGGTTTAGCTTTTCATTTAATTCTACTGTTTCCCTGTTGATTTTCTGTCTGGATGATCTATCCATTGATGTGAATGGAGTGTTGAGGTCCCCTACTATTATTGTGTTATTAATATCTTCTTTTAGGTTTGTTAATAGTTGCTTTATGAACTTTGGTGCTCCCATGTTGGGTGCATAGATATTTATAAGCGTTATTTCTTCTTGATGGAGTGCCCCTTTGATCATTATATACTGCCCCTCTTTGTCTCTCTTTACCTGTCTTATCTTGAAGTCTACTTTGTCTGATATAAGTAACATGACACCTGCTTTCTTTTGTTTGCCATTAGCTTAGAGTATCATCTTCCACCCCTTCACTCAAAGCCTGTGTTTGTCATTGGAGCTGAGATGTGTTTCCTGGAAGCAGCAAATTGTTGGGTCTTGCTCTTTAATCCATCTCACCACTCCACGTCTTCTTATTGGAGAGTTCAATCTGTTTACATTGAGGGTGATTATTGATGCATGAGGGCTTAATGATGTCATCTATCACGCATTTTCTGGTTCTCCTGCATTTCCTTTGTTTCTTGTCCTGTGTGTTTTAGACTACCCATTGAATTATGTAGTTTTTTATGATGTGTTTCTTTGTTTTCTCCTTATTTATTTTTTGCATCTCTGTTCTGCTTTTTTGTTTAGTGGTTACCCTGAGGTTTGTATTCAGAATCTCATGTATAAGATAGCCCATTTTCTGATGGCTTCTTTTTCCCTTAGTCTAAACTGATTCAGTCCCTTTCCTCCTCCTCTCCTAGATTGTTTTACTCATATCTTACTCCAACTTGTGCTGTGAGTTTGTGGTTAAAAGGACAGGATTATCTTTATTTTTGGTGTTCTCCTTCCCTTTAGCTTAATGCTATAGTTGAATATTTGCTATCCTATGCTGATTCTGTCTACCTATTTATCTCCTTACTCTGTGTTTTGTGACCCCCTTTCTCCCCCATTTTTTTCCTTCAGGTATGAGGGCCTTCTTGAGGATTTCTTGTAGGGGGGGTGTCTCGCAGCTACAAAGTCCCTTAGCTTTTGTTTGTCTGGGAAAGTTTTAATTTCTCCCTCATATCTGAAGGATATTTTTGCTGGATAGAGTATTCTTGGCTGAATATTTTTATCTTTTAAAGATTTGAATATGTTGTTCCATTCTCTCCTAGCTTGTAAGGTTTCTGCAGGCAAATCTGCTGAAAGCCTGATAGGGGTTCCTTTGTAGGTTATTTTCTTCTGACTTACTGCCCTTAGTATTCTTTCTTTGTCATTCATTTTTTCTAGTTTTACTACTATATGCCTTGCAGTAGGCCTTTTTACATCGACAAATCTAGGAGATCTGGAAGCCTCTTCCACACAGATTTCCCTCTCTTTCCCTAGATTTGGGAAGTTCTCTGTTATTTCTCTGAACATGCTTCTGCTCCATTCTCCTCTTCTTCTGGAATACCTATAATTCTTTTTTTTTTTTTTAAAGATTTTATTTTTTTCCTTTTTCTCCCCAAAGCCCCCTGGTACATAGTTGTATATTCTTAGTTGTAGGTCCTTCCAGTTGTGGCATGTGGGATGCCACCTCAGCATGGTTTGATGAGCAGCGCCATGTCCGCGCCCAGGATTTGAACTGACAAAACACTGGGCCCACTGCAGCGGAGCGCGCTAACTTAACCACTCGGCCACAGGGTCAGCCCGAATACCTATAATTCTTATGTTGCATTTCCTCATTGAGTCAGATATTTCTCAGAGACTCTTAATTTCTTTTTAGTCTAGGTTCTCTCTCCTTCTCTGTCTGGAGCATTTCACATGTTTATCTTTGATTATGCTGATATGCTCCTCTGTGATGTCTGCCTAAGCATTCAGGGAATCCATATTTTGTTTTATCTCTTCCACTGTATCTTTCATCTCTAATATTTCTGATTGATTCTTCTTTATAGTTTCAATCTCTTCTGTGAAGTAGCTCCTGAACTCGTCGAACTGTTTGTCTACATTCTCTTTTACCTAGTTGAGTTTTTTGATGATAGCTATTTTTAATTCATTGTCAATTAGCTTTCATATTTCTGTGTCCTCAGGACTGAATTCTGGGTGTCTGTCATTTTCTCTCTGGTCTGGAGACTTGATGTAGTGTCTGATGTTACAGGAGGTGGGTAGGGATTTTCACAATCTGATATTATTTGCCTGCAGTTACCATCTATTGCCACTGGGTGGGGGCCAAGAGCCACATATTCTGAGCCCTCTGCCTTCAGCCAAGATCCCAGGCAGTGGAACTGGCTGGGGGGGGCGGGGAGGAGCGCTTTCTCCTGTGTGTTCTCCGGGCCTTCTTGCTCTCACTATTTGGTCTCCTGGGGTGTTGCTTGATGAGGTTACTCCCCGCCCTACCTCGTAAAAGCCTTCACCCTGTTAAAGGGGGTCCCTCTAGACTACAAGGGCTCTAGGGAGTCCTTGTTCCTGTGAATAAGCATTCCCCTCCCCAACTCCTTCTCTCATGGATCCTCCCAGGGTTGCTATTGCAGTCTTTAGGAGCAGGAGAGAAGTTCTCTCTTACCCCGTTCCAGCTCCTCTGAGCGGGGCTCCAGCCTCTCCACCCTCCATTGTACGGCTGCGTGTCTCTCTGACATTTTTGTGTTATGCTAGGATGTCCTTTGTTGGAGTATGGCCTTTTCATTGTATGCCCCTTTTCATTGTATGTTGGAGGGGAGAAAGTCCTGGGAAAGTTCATTCCACCATGATGCTGACATCCTTGATGAATATTTTTTAAAAATCACGAACCAAATATTCCAAGCATCTCCCTGTTAGGTATTTTCTGGCTCCATCCATTTCCTCATCTATAAAAGAGGTCCTGTTTCACCTCTCACAGAGTTCTAAGACTCGAATCAAAGGGTACACATATAAGAACATTTACATTTCCAAAATACAGTGGGATTATTAAAGCATTCATCTAACACTCCTTTCCCTTAAGTTTTCTTGATGTTTTGACTCCCAAAATGAAAACTATGGTTCTAAAAAGGGGAATCTTAACATTCATTATGAACAATATGCACACAATACATAATTCGATAAAGCAGCACTTGCCACAGTAAACAGCTAGGGGAACAAACTACTTAAAACATTTTTCTTTTCCTCAACACATAATGATCTTACATCACCTGAATAAGTAAGTGTGGAAGTGATGGAGAACAGGAAGTAAAGACCAGGACAGAATTTCCTTACCAGGCAGGAGTTTATTAAGTTTCCAACTATTTAGTAAAGTTTTAATAGCAAATTTAAAACAACCCTCCCAACTCAATTAAGTGATACTGCAGGGCACAAAATTGAAGAAGTAACTCCCCATGAAGTATAAGATAAAAAAGGAGTGGTCTGTACTGCCTGCCCGTCTTCCACCAGACCCTGTAAAGCAGGCTGGTACCTTTTGAACAGGTTCTGATAAAAGGGTGAGTCACATGTTCTCTGTTAAAGTATAATGATGCTTTCTCACTGCTCTACATAATTTGAAATTAATAAATAACGAAAACATCCACTATACTGATAAGTGTGACACCACCAGATACTCACAAGTCCGAGCTTTCTGGTTTCAATTAAGATCTTATTTAAGTATCTCCTGAAAACAGGATTGCTTTGACTTTCATAGTCTTTCCTCTTTTTCTTTTCACATTCATCAATCTGTAATCACAAAATAAATACAACATTAGTTAGCATCAAAGTTTAACATAAGGGTCAAGTTTCTAGCCTAGTGGCCCCAACAAGATCAAGGTAAAGAGCTGGCTAGTTTTATCAAGCTTGCATTGAAATGTGGAGCTTGCCTGCTCAAGCTTGCTGCAGGTTCTCTTTGCCAAGGGCAAGCAGGCAAGGAATGAGGAACTCCTGTCCAGCACTTCACCCTGACGGCAGTTTTTCTGCTGACTTTCAGCAATTTTAAAGCTGAAAATCGGGAAGCAAGAGGAAGAGCTGTGGATAAGCAGAGCACCTGGAGCAAGCTGCCTCTTCCTACTTCCAAAGTAATGACTTAACGAACAAAGGAATGAAAGGAGGAATGAAAGAAAGAAAAAACAGACGGAGAGACAGAGAAAGAGAAATAGAGACAGGGTGAAGCCAGAAAATGAAATGAAGGACACAGAAAAGAGTTTCTTGAATGTGCATATTACTTTTGGCCTTTCATTAATTTTTCCTGTCAACAAGTGATCATCCCCTCCCATAAGGGATGCTTCAGGAAGGCAGGAACCACGGCTTCTCCAGAGTGTCCTACACATGGCAACCCCTCAGCACATAATTCTTCATTAGAACAGACCTCCTATGCCCTTGGCCCTACAAATGCCGCAGGGTCACTGAGGGAGGGCAGTGAATATTTTACAGTCCTTACACCTTGTGATAAGCAACTTTTGTTTTTAAATTGAGTGTGGACCACGAGTTGAGCTGAGCACTGAAATGGGCTTCAGATGATAAAACATGACAGTAACTGAGCAGCACACAGACTCAGGACAGGAGGACACTAGAGAAATCATGTGGCAGTTTCCTCTGGTTTCAGGAAGGTTTAGAAACCTTTTAAAATTTGTAAATTTCTCTCTTTTTTTTTAATTTTATTTATTTATTTTTATTTTTTTGAGGAAGATTAGCCCTGAGCTAACATCCGCCACCCATCCTCCTCTTTTTTGCTAAGGAAGACTGGCCCTAAGCTAACATCCATGCCCATCTTCCTTTACTTTATATGTGGGATGCCTGCCACAGCATGGCCTGACAAGTGGTGCATAGGTTCGCACCCGGGATCTGAACTGACAAACCCCGGGCCACCAAAGCAGAATGTGTGAACTTAACTGCTGCGCCACCAGGCTGGACTCTGTAAATTTCTCTTTAAAAGAAACCATTTTTTTTAAAACAAGGACTCAAGACTCCATTTTACCAATCATGTTTTTACAATGTTTGAACCAAAGTCACAAACAATGGAAGGAAAAATTTCTATAAAATGGCATTTCTGCCTTTCCACTGAGCAGCCAAACTAGCTCACTACACACAAAACGCAGTCAAACTGAGGCCAATCTTATCCAAGCACGTCTCTGCTAACACTCGGGTGGGACAACACTCACGTTTGATAAGAACCACACACTGTGCTTAGGGTTCTTGACCTGAGACATGGTGGCATCTCAATTACCAAGCTCTCCCTCCCAGTCTCTCAGGCTGGAAAGCTCCCTTGTTCTAACTCTTCCTTCTCCTTTTTTCCTCCTCCCTCAGATACCAAAACTTGCCTATTCTACCTTGGAAAAGTTGAATGCTTTCCTTTTCTCCTCAACCCCTGTCACTGCCACAATCGGAGCCTTCAGCATTGCTGGACCTCTGCCACCCCCTCTCCAACCCAGGCCCCCTCCAGATGCCACCAGCCCACCCTACCCACACAACCAACAGAGGCTGGTGCCCATGGCATAACAGATATCAAACCCCTTAACAATCATGACTTATTTCCTTTCTCATAAACTCTACTTCAGCCATATAAATAAAAGGATTGAATAAATGAAGGAAGAGCTACCATACACTAAATTATAGTAATCCCTTATATTTGTAAGAGTAACTCTTATGCTTATAAGCTGGTAATAGGCTCATTTCTTCATTTGCTACATCTGTCATGAATCTACTAAGCCCCATCACTGTGACAGGTGACAGAGAATCATGAAAGAATAAATATATTCCTTGTCCCCAGAAATTTTCAGTCTGGTAAAGAAATAATTACAACATAGTGAGATAAATGTTATCACCGGAACATAAAAGTACTATTTAAAAAAACCCAAAGCCAGAGTAACTAAAGAAAACGTTATACATATATAAATTGCACATCACATAGAAACACAAATTATGTTAGCAAAGACAGGAAAATAGAGAGCAATTTAACATACTATAAGTAGCATAAAATTCAAGAATGAAAAAAATCTAACCTCATGAGTTAAAGAATCAACTTTGCTGTAACATTCTGACAATTCATCAGCATATGACAAGTCGGAACTGATTTTGTTTTTCTCTGATATATCATATTTCACCTAAAGCAAAGGAGAGAGAGATTTTATTTCTTTACAGTTCAGTTGTAAAAACAACCTGCAGCTAACGAAGACTAAAATTTGGCTTCATCATTTTATGACTTTGCTTGTTACACTCTTCAATTGTACTGAACCACCAAAAGAGTAAGAGTCTCAAATGTATATACTAGCTAAGAACTAAAATCAGTTTGCTGCTTGATGGGCTTCACATTTACATTTGAAACAGAAATAACCAGGAGGGGTTGAAATCATCTTAGACTAAGAGAGTCAGAAAGATATTCTGCCTGATTGCTAATCATTGATAGATGACTCTCACAGCTCTGTGTAAAACAATAACAAAAATAGACTATTTCCATCGTAGGACTGATAAGGGCTCACACTCACACATGCGTTTTCTTTAATACCTGAGATTTTCTCATTGTTCCTGAAGTAGCATCATAGTTAAGCATGTCTGTGGGGTCAATCCAGTCATCATCATGAGCATAACCAGTTATCAGCCACAGACACTCACAAAGGAGCAGAGAACACAGCATCCTGCATGAGGGCTAAAAAAATTTTTAATAGATATAATAAAATAATTATTTTTAGAAGAAACTGTTTTGTAATAAAATCTTCCTCCTAGTGCTAAGACAATGTTTTCCTTCTGAATAACAACTGAAATCAAAATACTCAATAAAATGGTATTCACATAGAAATACATAGACATAGGCACACATTCTCATTGAGACAAAAAGAAAATAAGTCTTTTTCCATATGATTCAGCAATTTCATTCCTAGGCATATACCCAAGAGAAATGAACATATATGACCACACAAAAACTTGTACACATATGTTTACAGCCACATTATACACAAAAGCCAAAAAGTAGAAACAACCCAAATGTCCATCAAGTGATGAATGAATAAATAAAATGTGATATATCCATACAATGGAATATTAGGTCATAAAAAAGAATGAAGTACTGACACATGTCACAGCATGGATGAACCTTGAAAACATTATGCTATGTGAAACAAGCCAGACACAAAAGACCACATATTATATGATTCCAGTTATATGAAATGTCCAGAATAGGCAGATCTATAGAGACAGAAAGCAGATTAGCAGGTGCTTAGAGCTGGGGATATATAAGGGACAGAGGGGTGCTAGCTAAAGGGTAATGGGTTTCTTTTTGAGGTGATGAAAAAAGATCTAAAACTGATAGTGGCGATGGTTGAACAAATCTATGAATATGCTAAACACTACTGAATTGTACACTTTAAATGGGTGAATTGTAAAGTATGTGAATCATTTCTCAGTAAACTGGTAAAAAAAATAAAACAGGCATTTTAACCAAACCTTCCCATTTTTTTTTAACAAATGCAAAAGAAAAGTGCAAAATTAAGATTCAAATGAGGTGACTGAACTCCCAAACATTCAGAAAAAATAATTTGCTCCATCTAAGCCTCTGCATAAACACTCTCAAACCACTTCAACACTTAATACTTCCTCAATTCAACAGTGTCCAATACAGTAGCTACTAGCCACATGTGGCTATTCAAATTTAAATTAAGTAAAATTAAAAATTCAATTTCTCGTTCAGACTAGCTGCATTTCAAGTGCTCAAAAGCCACAGTGGCTAGCGGCCACCATATTGGACAGTGCAGATACGAAACATTTCCATCACTGCAGAAAGTTCTGTTGGACAGCTTGTCTTATGCCCACTACATATGAGAATCAGGTAAGGGAATTCCAAGATGAGAAAGCCCTGGGCCCTGCCCATAAAGGGCTCCCAGTCTAGCTGTAAGAATACAGGTAACTCCAGGCTAAATTAAACACTCCTCTGTGCTCCCAGTTTGCTCTGCTTATTCTTCCAGCACAACACACAACGAAATTAGCCACTTATTGGTCTGTCTCCTCAGTTAGCACAGTGGCTCTCAATCTTGGCTGTGCATTAGAATCACCTGGGAGCTTCTGGGCATGTCATGCATACCGGGTGGTCCCAGTATGCAGCAACGGTAGAAAACTGCTGCATTCCAATGTGAACCTTCCCAGGGGAGGGTAACATCTCGCTCAAATTGGAATTCACCTTCCCAATGACCTCTCCAAGGGCAACACCGAGCCCACTGGCTGGCACATGAAAGACATTCAGTAAATGTTTGTTAAGCAGCAGATGCAAATGATCAAAGCCATAGCAGGGATTCAAAAGGTTTTAGAGGCTCAAAGGATGAAGAAAGCACATCTGATTGGGAGAAACTGGGAAGATTTCATGGAGGAAAGGGCATAGGAAATGGATTTTGAAGTATGGGTAACAGTCTAAGAGTGTGAGATAAGGGAGGCAGAGGCAGAAGAGCAAAGTGTATGCTTCAGAAACTGTAAACGTGAGGATGGATGCAGTGGGACGTAGAGATGGAGAGGTAGGCTGCAATGACAATGCCAAAGTAAAAAGCTTGTAACTAACTTCATCTGCTAACAATAACTTTCAAGGGTGATGGGAGTTACATTCTGGGAAGATGACACTAGCAGCAAGTGTACAGAATGAGGAAAAGACTGGATTCAGAGAGTCCAACAAGGAGGCTGAAGTAGAAAAAGGATGTTGGTCTGAAAGAGTGGTGGCAATGAGAACAGAAAACACATGTGGCACATTCTGAAATTAATTCTACAGACCTCAGCAACTAACGCACATGGAAGGAAAGGAAAAGAACGATGGTAAGCTAACAAAAGCACTGCTATCATTAATTTAAAAAAAGAAATTCAAGGGGCTGGCCCGCTGACATAGTGATTAAGTTCACGTGCTCTGCTTCAGTGGCCCAGGTTTGGGAGCTCATATCCCAGGCACAGACCTATATACCGCTCAACAAGCCATGATGTGGCAGCAGCCCACGTACAAAATAAAGGAAGACTGGTACAGATGTTAGCTCAGAGAGAATCCTCCTCAAGCAAAGAGAGGATTGGCAATGGATATTAGCTAAGGGCCAATCCTCCTCACCAAAAAAATGAAATTCAGAATGAGAATATGGTTTTGGGAAAAAGTTCAGCAGGCATTTGTTCAACATTTACTAAATACATACCGGATATTGGGCACTGTCTTAAGTAAAAGGAATACCAGGAAACTAGATCAGCCAGGTCTTCTTTAAGAAATTTAGATTCTAGGAGAAGAGGACAATAAATTGGCAAAAAAATAAATATAACTTCAGAGAGTGATAAGTCCTATGAAGAATACAAAGCAAGACAATAGTACGGTTGGATTAGGTGATGTTGGGTATTTTAGGGAAAGCCTCTGAGGAGATGAAGGATGGCCACAAATTCTTCGTCAATTTCCCAGTGAGAGACGTAGTTTATTTCCCGTCCCCCTGAATCTGGGCTGGCTATGTGACTATTTAGCCAAAATACTGTGGCAGAAGTGTTGCTGTGTTGGTTCTGGGCTGGTCTAGCCTATACGAGGATCAGCTGCTTCTACTTTATCACTTTGGAACACTTGCTCCAGAGAAAGCTTTTCTGGAACTCAGCCTCCATGCTGTGAAAAGGCCAAGCCATGTGAAGAGGTCATGTGTAGGGGTACAGTGAGCTCCCAGCTGACAGCCAACATCAACAGCCAGCCATGCGAGTGAGCCATCTTGGTGCTTCCAGTCCAATCTCTTAGTAACTGACTTGGTGACTGAACATCACGTGGAATAAAAGAACTACCCAGCTGAGCCCAGTCAAGCCCCATAAGCCCACAGACTCATGAGAGATAAAATGGTTCTTAAAGCCACTAAACTTTGGGGTGGTTTGTTACACAGCAGTAGATAACCACAACATCTAAGCAGAAAAACAAGGGGCCAGCCCCGTGGCCAAGTGGTTAAGTTCGTGTGCTCTGCTGCAGCAGCCCAGGGTTCGGATCCCGGGTGCGGACATGGCACTGCTCATCTGGTCATGTGGAGGTGGCGTCCCACATGCCACAACTAGAGGGACCCACAACTAGGATATACAACTATGTGCGGGGGAGTTTGGGGAGATAAAGCAGAAAAAAAAAAAGAAAGAAAAACAAGAAGCAGCTAACCTTAGAAAGACTTGGGAAAAGAACAGACAGAGAGAGGACATAGCAAGCATAAAGGCTCAGAGTAGGGAAGACGTTTGAAGCATTCAAAGAACAGCAAGATGGCGAACAGCTGGGTCTTATGAATGAGTTGGCAGTTGGGGATAGGACACAGTAATGAGTGTGGTTTTTACTCTAACAGGAAGCCACTAGAGGGTTTTAAGTAGGGAAATGACAGAATGTGGGTAACATTCTAAAATAAATCACTGTGGCTGCTTTGCGGAGATCGGAATGGAAGAATCAAAGCAAGAGACTAGCTGGGAGGATCTGCAGCAGTCTAGCTGAAAGACGAAGGTGGCATGAACTAAGAGAGAAGCAAAGGTGATGATAAATGATCTGATTTTAAAAATGGAGGTGGACACTATTACAGGCAGCAAAGACCAGCTAATAAGTCACCAAGCACATTTCTTCTTCTTCTTTCTGGACACATGGTCACTACACATCCCAGCCCCTCTTCTGGTTAAGTCAGGCCACGTGATAATTAAGTTCTGGCCAATGCAACAGGAGTGGAAGTGATATGCACCACAACCAGGTCTGGCCCATGAAACCCTCCCACACTCGATCCTCCACCAGCTCTCCCTCCCCACCAGGGAACAGGGAGGACACTGAGCCCTAGAGGAGGGCAGCCAAACTACAGAAGGAGCCTGGGTCCCTAAATGACCACATGAAGGTCACCCACTACGTGGGAAGATGTTTGCTTTTCACGTGAACAAAAATAAATTTCTTGTATGGTAAGTCCTGAGATTAGGGGATTTGTTTTTTATACCACCTTGTGCTATCCTAACCAAAACAGAAATACACTGCAGAAATTGCTGGTAAATTGGATGTAAGAAGTAAGGACAAGCGAAGATTCAGGATGACTTCTAGGTTTGTGACCTGGGGAACGGGGAGAATGCGGAAGACTGAGGGTACTCAGGTGGACAGAGAGGAAGTTCCGACAGGTCAAGATTTTTTTTTGGATATGGTAAATTTCAGATATCTACTGATGACCAAGTGGAGATGATGAACACACAGCACAGAGCTAAGTAGAGAAGTGGAGCTACAGAAATACATTTGAGAGCCATCAGGATGTACATGGGGTTTAAAGCCATGGACTGAATAAGACCACCAAAAGATCTATTATGGAGACAAAAGACTGAGTCCTGGGGCATACCAACATTTGGAGGTCAGAAAGAAGAGGGGCAGCTGGTAAGGGACACTGCCAACAAGTGCTAGTGAGGCAGAAGGAAAACCAGGAGAGGCTGGTATTTCAGAAGTCTGTGAAGAAAAGAGGGAACAGATAACTAGGTCAAATACTGCTGAAAGGGTAGGTGATCAGAGGGCAGCAAAGTGACCAGTGGATTTGGGACGGCAGCTTTAACAGAGTGGTAGGGACAAGAGCCTGACAGGAATAAATGAAGAATTCAGGTAGAGGTTTTGGGTCAAGATGACTCAGTAACTCCACGCTCCAAAGCACTCCCTTGATTCCTACTTCTGGCCAAGACAGAGGAACAGGGACCAGATTTACCCTCCTGCCTGAACAACCGAAAACTCCACACAAAATATATTAAATGGTTTTCAACACAATGGACAACAAAGAATAGTTGTCCTTGAAAGATAGGAGACAAACAAGGACAGCTCTTCCATTGCCCCAGTTTACCGCCATAAGAGTTTCCAGGCCATGGGCACTGGGCGGGGGCGGGGGGCATGGGGGATGATGACACGACTCAGGCAGAGTCCAGAAGGCCCCCTGAGGAGATGGAGCTGAGAGTCTGGGGAGACCAAGGCAACTGGAGTTGACAGGATAAAGTACCAATGTAGGAGAAAGCTGCATAGAGAGGGAGCTCCAGAGATCTGCAGAGGGTCCCTGCAATATAATAAAGGATCTGGTCTCTGTCCCCAGTTCCTTCAAAAACCCTTGGAATTTCCTGAGTGCTAGGAATGTCTTTGTTCTGTTAATGAGCTGACTTCCAGTGGGCCCCTAGACAGCTTCAGGATGGGGAAATGGTCATTAGAAAGACCCAGTACACGATTAGAGGGTTGGAACTTTCAGCCATCCAACCTTTGGGGATTAGAGGCAGGTTGGAGATTGAGTTCAATCAGGTGGCCAATGAGTTCATCAGTGTCCTGTAACTCTGATTCACCTAGGTTCAGAGGAGCTTCCTGGCTGAACACACTGATGTGCTGGGAGGGCAGAAGCCTGGATTCCACGAGGAGAGGATACAGATGCCCTGCATCTTTCCCCATGGACTTTGCCTTATGCATCTCTTCATTTGGCTGATCCTGATCTATATTCCTTGTAATAAAACTGTAAGTACAGTTCTTTCAGTGAGTCGTTCTAGAAAATTATCCAACTTGATGGGGTAATGGGAACCCCTAAATCTATAGCTAGTTGGTTAGAAGTGCAGGTGGCCCCCAAGATATGTGTCTAATGTGGGTCTATGCTGTAAAGGACTTTGCCCAAACTTGTTGGGCATGCACTAACTCTGGGTATTTAGTGTCAGAAATGAACTGAACTGTAGGACATCCTGTTTGTGTCAGTGAACTGGAATGAGAACAACCCCCCTTGAGTATCAGCAAGGCACTGCTCAGTACACACATATGAGGAAAGTACCTACAGCCTCAGGAAGAACCACTGAAAGACTTCAATACAAAAATAGAGTAAAAATTAGTAAATTAGAAAACAAACATGTAATAGAGAAGATAACAAAGCCAAAAGTTGGTTCTTTGAAAACAACCAACGCAACTGATAAACCCATAGTAAGATTAATGAAGAAAAAGGCCCCAAAAACTTATTATCAAGAATGAAACAGGATAAACTCATTCATGATTAAAATTAAACCCTTAGCAAACCAGGAATAAAAGAAAACTTTTTTTGTCAGATAGAGTATCTACTAGAGCAAGCACTGTACTTGGTGGTAAATACTGAAACCTTTTCCTGCGAGATCAAGAATGAGACAAGGAGAAGGCGCTGGAGGGTTACTGGACACTGGCCACGTTCTATTTCTTAACCTGGACAGTAGTAGAAAGGGTGTTCGCTTCTCAATAATTTGCTAAGGTGAACATTTATATTTTACACACTTTTCTGTATGTGTGCTATACGTCACATTTTACAAAAGGTTTTTTAAAATGGGGAAGAGTAATTAAGATCATTGTTATGGTCCGAATTGTATCCCCCCAAATTCATATGTTGAAGTCCTGACTCCCAGTTCCTCAAAATGGAGACTGTATTTGGAGATAAGAGGCAACTGAGTTCAAATGAGGTTATTAGCAAGGGCCCTAATCCAGTATGCCTCATGTCCTGATATGAGAAATTTGGACACAGATGGGTCAGAGAGAAGATGATGTGAAGACACGGGAAGAAATGGCCATCTACAAACCAAGGAGAGAGGCCTTAAAAGAAACCAACCCTGCCAACACCTTGACCTTGGACTTCCAGCCTTTGGAATTGTGAGAAAATAAATTTCTGTTGTTTAAGCCACCCGGTCTGTGGTGCTTCGTTATGGCAGCTCTAGCAAAATTATACAGATTTCTTCCGACGTAAAAAGATGAAGAAAGTCTACAACCCATAGATTCCTGATATGTTAAAGAAGTTTAAGTTCAGTGAGGAAAGGTGTGAATAAAAGAAACAACAATAAGCACAGGAACGGATCAAATATATTGATAAATTTGATACAAACAAAAAAATCCCGACTTTTTGTGTTTAAAAATGTAAAACTAAAATACTAAATAACAATAACGATAGGAAAGGCATCCTAAGATCCCCGTCACACTCTGGAGATACTCAGAAACACTGGGAAAGTGTATACTTTATGGTGGGAGGAAGAGCTAAGCTGAGAAATTAAGCCTCCGGAAGAACCAAATACAAGAGAAGCGAGTGAAGACGATTCAGAGCAATAGAAGGCAAGGTAAAAATACAATGCGTAGAAACCAAGAGGGTATTAATTTGAAGGAGGTGTTAGTCAACTGTATTAAATACTTAGAGAAGCTGAGGAAAATAACGTCTGAAAAAAGACCACTGGATTGGTTAATTAGTTGGTCATCCATGAAATGACTTTCATAGAATGACAGGAAGAAGCCTAGTTCTAAGCATTTAAAAACCAAACAGGTGACAAAGGGAGTGACTGAACTGAGCAGAGGCTCCAAGAAGATGGGAGTGTAGGAAATCAAAGCTACAGGAAAGCCTTTTCATAGGTAATGAGGTTTTACACTACGTCATAAATAGAGATGAATGAGGAGGGATGGAAATAAAGGTTCTAAAGCAAAAAGAAGAGAAGCTGACAAGAGTTCACATTATTATATGATATCAAGAGGCTGCTGAAACAGTCTGCTAGAAAGCCAGGAGTGTCACTGCGTGGGGGGAGGATGGGATGGGAGAGAATGGAGATTTGGAAAAGCAGCACCCACAGGGGTCATCATACAAAGGGAGATGAACCAAAAGCCTGTCAAGCAGCTGAGTTTTGACTATGACCCCTACAAAGCCATGCTATTGGCAACTATGTTACTTTCTCCAATCAGGATCAACAGATGTAGAGCTTTATCCCGGGCTAGAAATTAGCAGTGCAGAAACATGGGAGACCAGGAGGTGAGGGAGAATAGTGGAATCAGCTGGAAATCCAAGCCCTCTGGCCAAATCCCCGGGGCCACTGACTTAAGGCGGGAACTCCTTGAGAAATCTTCTTACTGATCTCACACTTCCTCCAAATAAACTGTATCTAAACTTGCTGGGGATCTTGTTAAAAAACAGACTGATTAAGTCTGAGATGGGTCTGAGATTCTGCATTTCTAACAAGTGATGGCCCACAGACCACACTCTGAGCAGCAAAGCGTTAAGGAAAAGTAACCATCCTGTATCGGTTTAGTTCAATGGTGGCACCTGTCATTCAACTACTGGTCCGAAATCGTCTCTCTCCCCCAGGTCCTACTATATTTATCATTTTTTTTATCTGCTTCAGGCTATCAACATTATAATGTATAGCATTTGATTACTATGTGCCAAACACTGTTGCAAGCATTCATTCATTTAATCCTCACGAAAACTCCTGGAAGTAGCAATACTGTTATCTTTATTTTATAGATTAGGAAAACAAGTAACTTGCGCAGGCCCCTCAGCTGGTAAGTGGTGGAAACCGGATCAGCTCCAACTAAACCGCTTCTCCAGTGCAAGGTGCTTACAGGCCTGAGGGGCCAGAGGGACTAGACTAATCTGGAAGCAGAGTCAAGCTCTGTATCGACCTAGAAGCAGCACGGCATAAAAGTCGGGGGGCTGCAGTTTAGTTCGCGTGCGTGTGTGTAGTTTCTGGAGCTGTGCCTCTGAATCTCGAGAATATGCATTTCTAACAAGTTCTCGGACAAGGATGATGAAGCTAGTCTGGGGACCACACTTTCATAACCAGTCATAGAGAGAAAATCTGAACTGTTTTTCACTACCCACTGATAAATATGCATCTATAACTTTTTTTACACTCAAATCAGACTTGGAAACTTAAAAAACTACCACCAAATCTGAGCTATTCTGCTAACGATATTACTTCAAATCGTGCTTAACAGTTTTCAGCGATAACCAAAGACAACAAAATTCACCGTTGGCTCGGGTCTCGCTCAGCACTTGCTTGCCTCTTTCCCTAGGCCGCTCTTTGAACCGTGTAACGCAACGGTTACAACCGCGCAACGCCAGAGATAAGGCAGCCAACCGGCCCGGGCGATCCACGGGCCGGGCGCCCACCCAACCTGCTAGCGCAGCGCTCCCAAGTCCTCCGCAGGCCCCGCCGGGCCGAACCCGCACCCCGACGCCGCACAAACCCACCCTTCCGCGCGGACGCACGTCCCTCGTCGCCCCCTGCCTCTTCAGGAAAACCGACACCTTTCCCGCGCCGGCTGGCGACGCCCAGACGCCCCCGGCCCGAGCCGGAAGGGCGCCACCGGAAGGGCGTCACTGGAAGGGCGCCGTCCTCCTGCGCGTTCTCCTCGATTCGCTGGGCCGGCCTGGGCGGCGGCTGATTGACCCACGGTGGGGGCCGGCGTCTGTGGGCTTGTTTTAGGCCCTCGTCTGCGGGACTCTGTGCAATTGAAATCTGATGGGAAAGCCGAATACATAGAGTGGATAGAAAACGTAGTTTCTTAATTATTAACTTGTTTTATTAGTTCGAATGTGTGACGTTTGCAGTCAAAGCCGGAAATCTATTTTGAGCATAATTTCTCAATGAGGGGTGATGGATGAGAACCATAGACTTGGATTGGCACGCAAGAGAAGAGGAGGAGTTTGCACTCTATGGAGTAGTTGGAAATACAGCTGGCCCTCCCCTTAGGATAGTTTGACAGCATTTTTCGACTTTAAGAGCTACACGAATTCAGTAGAAACCGTACTTGGAATTTTGATCTTTCCCCACTAGAGGTAAGCAGTACGATAGGCTCTCCTGATGCTGGGCAGGCAGGAAGCCGCAGCTCCCCCTCAACCAGCTGGTCACGAGGGTTACCAACCAGTACGCTTAGAACAATTCTCTATTTCACTTTCAGTACAGTATTCAATAAATTACACGAGATATTCAACACTTTATTATAAATAGGCTTTGTGTTAGATGATTTTGTCAGACTGTAGGCTAATGTGTGTGTTCTGAGCACGTTTAAGGTAGGCTAGGCTAAGCTATGATGTTCGGTAGCTTAGTTGTATTAAATACATTTTCGGCTTGATATTTTCAACTTAGGATGGGTTTATTGGGATGTAACCCCATCATGAGTGGAGGAAGATCTGTAGTCAGTTTTGTTTTGTTCTTGTCTTTAACTGCTGGCCTTGCAATCTCAGGAATCTCAGGAATCTCCAAAGAAGAAATGAGTTTTACATAATAGGAGGAAATGAGAGGTGTGCACAAAGTTATTTGCAACAAATTAAAAAGTGTTAAAAATTTTAAAGTGTGTACACCTGTGCATGTTGCTTACTACAATTTTTTAAAATTAAAATACACATGACAAAATTTATCATCTTAACTAGTTTTAAGTGGATAGTTCAGTGTTATTAAGTACATCCACATTGTTGTGCAATCATCACCACCATCTCCGTAACTCTTTTCATCCTGTAAAACTGAAACTCCATACCCATTAAACAACTTAACATTGCCCCCCGCCCCCAGCCCCTGAAAATCACTGTTCTCTGTGTCTCTCTGAATTTGACTACTTTAGGTCAAAGTAGTCTTTGACCTTATATGAGGTACTTTACCTCATATAAATGGAACCATATAGTATTTGTCTTTTTGTGACTGGCTTATTTCACTTGGCATAATGTCCACAAGGACATCCAGGTTGTATAGCATGTTTCAGAATTTCCTTCCTTTTAAAGGCTGAATAATATTCCACTGTATGCATATACCACAGTTTCTCTCTTCATCTGTTGATGGTCTCTTGGGTTGCTTCCACATTTTGGCTATTGTGAGTAACACTGCTATGAACATAGATGTACAAATATTTCTTTAAAACCCTGCTTTCAATTCTTTTGGGTATATACTCAGATTGCTGGATCGTAAGGTAATACTATTTTTAACTTTTTGAGGAACCACCATACTGTTTTCCACAGTGGCTGCACCATTTCACATTACCACCAACAGTGCACAAGAGTTCCAATTTCTCCACTTCTTGTCAACACTTGTTATATTGTTTTTTTGATAGTAGCCATCCTAACAGGTGTGAAGTGATACCTCATTGGGTTTTGATTTGCATTTACCTAATAATTAATGATGAGCATGTTTTTGTGTGCTTATTGGCCATTTGTCTATCTTTACTGGAGAAATGTCTATTCAAATCCTATTTCTAAATCAGGTTGATTTTTTTGGTTGTTGAGTTGGAGGAGTTCTTTATATATTCTGGATATTAAACTTGTATCATATATATGATTTGCAAATATTTTCTCCCATTTCGTGGGTTGCCTTTTCACTCTGTTGATTGTGTCCTTTGGCTTGTTACAATTTTTAAAACTAGTTAAATATTTAAAAAATAAAATTTGAATCAGACCTGAAGCTTCCGCCGGGGAGAAGTTAAGAACCTTTGCACCACTGTCTCATCTCTACTTTCTTTCCCCTCACCCCCAACTGAGGAGGGTTCAGAGAAGGTAGGTACTTCAGTCCTTATTTTCTCTTTCTCTTGAACCTCCAATAATCTATTCACCTCCAAGCAGAAGACAGTATAGGAGGCACAGGAAAAAGGACATATATAACCAGATATTTATTAAAATAAGACAATTTCTAGTGCATATTATCTAATGTGCTGCAAAATGAATTCCATACCGCATATCTAGGAGGATCTTGAAGTTTTCTCCCTGACAGTGATGAAGGTGGAATACATAATTTTATGAAAATTTTTTACCATGAAGTTGAGCTGGTCTATATCAAGAAATTTTCCTAGTTTTAAACTTAATACTAATGACCTGCTATAATATCTAAAATGCATGAAATTAAGAATAAAAGTAAACTAAAGAAGAAACTATGGCCTATTTTTAGCAGAATTCCCGTCTGCATGCCTGAGATATAGGAAGACTATGTACCTATTGAATACCCACAAGCTAATTAGATTTCATTTTTTTCTAAAGCATTCAATTTAATATATTTGTAGTCTAAGTTAGAATTTATACATTTTGCTGAGCTTCGATTAATCAATTTCGCAATATATTCAGGAAAGTTCTCTAGATCTTCAATAAAAGAGAGAGAAGACATGCAAAAGTTATGCAGTTAAAAAGTAAGCTAGTGGAAGAGCTGTAGAAAGAAATGTAAGAAACTGATTGTGGAGTTCATCTGTTGGACAACACTACCTCCAAGTAAACTGGAAAAAATAACACTCTAAAATGAAAGCCACAGACACGGAGAAATGGGGATAGTTTCAGGTGTCAAGAGGTCTTTATTGAAATAATAGCACAGTTACACTTCTAATACCCTTTCCACTTGTATACAATAGATTAAAAATGCTTGCTACATACAGTGCACAGACAGTTCAATAATTAGAAACAACTCAACTGCATTTGGAATAAATAAAATAGCCTATTTAATAATTTAAAGTAAAATTACTGTACAATATGAAAATAAAGATACATAAATGTTAGAATCTACAATGCCATAGAAATAAAATCATTATTCTGCATTACACAAAACAGTGCAAGAAAAAAATCCAAATAAGCTTCTGGAGTGCAAAGTTTAAATTTTCCATTTTAAATTATCATGCGGACATAGCATTTCAAGCCATGCTATAGTCTATGGCAAAGTTTTTAATTTTTAAAAGGAAAAATGCTAGCCAGTAAGTTTACTGTACCATCGGGTGTGGCACCACGTAACGCTGCTGCCTGCTTCTACAGTACAGTTTAGAAGGGAGGTATCTTGTTGCATTCAAAAAATTGAAATTAACAAGTTTCTGAAGCAAACACATTTACCTTTTAAGCCTGAAACAAAATAGTGTGATTAAATAGTAATTATATCCCTGGGTTTAAGAAAAAAAAAAGGCCTATACCACATAATGAACTAGGAAGCAGTTTTCCATCCATCTTTAAATTCCATAATGACCCTTAGTGAAAACAACCATATAACTTTTGAGAGAGATGTAAAATTCTGACCTCTAGCTGACAAATGATACAATATCATTGGATTGTGAGAAAAGCAAAAGTAATTTCTGAACACCTATGTTTAATCTGTGTAGAATTGGTTGCATTACATGTAATAATATGCTTAAAGTATAGTTCCGTTTCAATGTGTATATAAAACTGTTATTTGGGCAAAGACCAAGGAATGCATTTAATACTAAACTGTAAACACATCATCCACCTTGACTTGGAGTGCACACTGACAACAAGAGCTCTTCGCAGACTTTGGCAACAAGACTACATATAGCAGGTCACGGCAGCACGAGCTCACAACGGAAGACTGAAAGCACTGCAGAATAACACCACCCAACACCTCCTAGCAAAGGGATCTACGGTAAGAAGGGGCCTCCTCGTGCTAAGCCACTTTCCCAGTCAGTCTGTGTTCTTCAAATCTGTAATTTTCACAACTCAGTAGTCTTAAGCCTCTGTGCTTGCACTGCATAGACTGACGTCAGGTGTACTCTATCCATTGTAAGTCCAGAGGGTTACAGTTCTGTCTGCCGAGGACGACAGGAAGGAAAGGTCCTGGGTATGCCATCTGCACTGAATCACTTTGTCCTTATGCTCCCCCACCACCATGATAGGAAGCTGCTTAGTGAGGTCTCCTAAATTGAAAAAGAAAAGAGACATTGATTTACAGTACAAATTAAGTACATGCATAGATTTCACTGACTTCCTGTTACTTTAAGACATTACAATATAAAAAAATCCTAAACTTCATTAATATACTAAAGGTTTACACAAGGTTAAATTAATGAATACCTAATTATGTTAGCGGAATTTGGTAACATATGCACAGCAACATGTGACACAGCTGCCCCTCTCTCCTTGAAACTCTCTCAACTTGATTTCTCCTGACTTCGATGCCACTGCCTCTCCAACTCCTTTGCTGGTTTCTCTTCTCTTCCTGACTTAAAGTTTGGTGAATCCCAGGAGTCAACCTTCAGATTTCTTGTTCCCTTTATACCTCACTTGCTACAAAATTTCATCTAGTACCATGATACCATGGCCATTTATATACTTATAATTCACACACATTTCATCTCCAACCTTGACTTCTCACCTGACCTCCAGACTAGTATCCAAATAGTTATTCAACTTCTCACTTGATTGCCTGACAGTCATCTTAAATTTAACTTGTTCAAAACCAAACTCTTGATTTTCTTGCCCAAACCAGTTCCTCCTCCTACCTGTCTTCCTCATCTCAATAGCACCAACTGGTTACTCATTCCAAAAACCTAGGAATCAGCATTGATTCCTTTTTCCTCCTCACTCCCAAATTTAATCCAAACAAATTAAAATATATCCGGAAAAATTCAGTCACTTCTTACCACCTCCACCTCTACCACCCTGGTCCAAGCCACCATAATCTCTCACCTGAACTATTCCAGTAACTTCCTTACTGATATTTATACTTATAGTCCATTCTCCCTATAGAACTCAAAATCATCCTTTAAAAGTAATTTAGGGGGCCGGCCCGGTGGCACAGCAGTTAAGTGTGCACGTTCCACTTCGGTGGCCCTGGGGTTCACTGGTTCAGATCCCAGGTGCAGACATGGCACTGCTTGGCAAGCCATGCTGTGGTAGGCGTCCCACATAGAAAGTAGAGGAAGATGGACATGGATGTTAGCTCAGGGCCAGCCTTCCTCAGCAAAAAGAGGAAGGCGGTGGATGTTGGCTCAGGACTAATCTTCCTCAAGGAAAAAAAAACAACTAAAACTGAGTTAGATCATATCACTCCCTGTTTTAAATCGTCCAAAGGATTCCATTATGCTTTTAAAAATGCCTATGAACCCCTGCCTCTGATGTATTCTCCTGTCTCTCTCTCCCCTGATTCATGAAGTTCCGCCACACTGGCTTCTTGCAGTGTCATGAACGTGCAACATTTGTTCCTGCCTCAGCACCTTTACACGTGCACTGGTCTTCTCCTAGGGTCCTGGCATGGCTTGTTTCTTCTCGTCATTCAGGTCTCCACGCAATGGCACTTCCCTGGAGAGACCTCTCTATCCAATCTAAAATAGCCTTCCCTACCCACCCTAGTTACTCTTTCCTACACCTTGCTAATTTTTAATAATAGCACTTGCCAATACCTAAAATTACATTTTTATTGCCTTACTTTTTATTGACCTCTAAAACATAAGCTCCATCAAAGAGGAAGTTACCTGTCTTATTCATCTCTCTGTGTGTCCCTAGTTGGTACACAATAAATATTTGCTTAATAAATCTTTAAAAATAAAACTAGATACAAAGACATAATTACACAGATTATAAACTAAGTTTTTTAAGGTATTAGCAAATAGCAGTACATAAATGTGTATTTTTAACATCTACCATCATTGAACTCAGAATGATTCAGTGTAATAAATGTTGACTCTCTTAAATATTTTTAAAATTATTTAATAAAAATGACTATTCACTCAATTTATGTAATAATTTGCTACAACTCATCTGAATACAGTAACAGTAATTTGCTCAGTATGTAAAACTAAAATTTGAAAATGGTGTATAGTTGATCACACTAACAAAAAGAAAGACCCCAAAGAGAACAGGAGAGACTGAAAACAAGGAAAGAGGTCAATCTCAATCACCTTGTAGGTCTGTCACCTTTATTTTCATATCATAGGATCCTGTTAACAAGTAGTGAGCTCCAGGAGAGAATCGAACAGAGCGAACATCACTGGAATGAGGGTGATAACTTTGCACCATTCTTCCTCCTCTTATGTCATACAACATGCAGCTGGAATCTTCTTGTCCTGTGGCTAAGAGACGGCCACTGGGATCTACAGCTACAGATGCCACTGCACTGCCTGTAGCAGGAGGAATGGAAGTTTCAATATGGAAAAAATCAATATAGCTTAACTGCAACAGCTAATTATGTTCACTGAACCATACACTAAAAATTTAATGTAGCTTATCAATACTGCTCAGTTATGGAAAAATCCAAATTAACAGTCAACCAATAAATACTTGTGTCCTTTTTCGGGGTAAGATATGAGGCAAGATTCTGTGAGAAATGAAAAGGTTCATTTTTTTGTCATTTGAGAGAACCCCTGGGACAGCACTACCTATAATGCAATAGATGAGATGACCCACTTTTCCTAATTCACTTTTTCACTGCTGGGTAAGTGTCCAGAAATACTCCCACACCCAGCTTAGAGTCTAGTTGGTGGACCCAGAAATTAAATAACAAATATGTTTTAGGACACAGTATAGGAAATGTCTCAAAGCAACATGTGATTTACTGTCAATAGGAACTGAACAGAAAATAAGCTCTGATTCCACAGGCTGGAGCCCTAACTCTAGACTATGCATTCTCAGTGGGAGGAATAACATCCACAAGGGGATGCAAAATGTTTCTCAGGGAACAAAAAAATCTTAAACATTAACAATGATTTGTAGTCCTCCAGAGCTCAATCCTATCCAAAAAAATCTTAGTCCTTGGTATTTAATTTCTCTTGTTAGGAAAAAAATTAGTTTTTCTCCGTTGTGGGGGCAATAACGAAAACAAGGCTAAAGAACACTGCTGCAGACCAAAGTGGCCTGGGAAGACTTCACAGAAAAAAGGGACATAAGTTAGATCTTGAAGAACAGCAATCAATATAAATAAGAGAGAGAATGTGTGTATGTTTGTATTTATTATACACATATGCAATTAAAAATCATCTTTGCTTGAAATTTTGATAGAGAAAAGAAGAGGGCTATTATGATCAGGAAGAATTACATGAGAAAATTTAGAAGAAAAGTATAAAAATGTTTAGCTTAGTTTGGCTGGAGTTACTTGGTTTAACAAGTTAACATAAAAGGCAGCTTGTAGGGGCTGGCCCCGTGGCTGAGTGGTTAAGTTTGCGAGCTCTGCTGCAGGCGGCCCAGTGTTTCGTTAGTTCGAATCCTGGGCGCAGACATGGCACTGCTCATCAAACCACGCTGAGGCAGCGTCCCACATGCTACAACTAGAAGGACCCACAACGAAGAATATACAACTATGTACTGGGGGGCTTAGTTGAGAAAAAGGAAAAAAATTAAATCTTTAAAAAAAAAAAAAAAAGGCAGCTTGTAGCTGCAACATAAAAGGCAGGTTAGGCCAGACCATCAAGCATCTTGAAGGCTAAACTGCAGTTTGAGCTTCTTCCTATTTATGGTGAAATATCACTACAGATTTCTAGACATGAGAATTACATGATCCAAGCAGTACTTTTGGAAGCTTAATCTATGTAAAAATGTGTGTATCAAATTAAAATGGACAGATTATAGAAAACAGAAGGCCACTGAAGACAAGACAGAATAATAGAATAATGAGAGAATAAGGGCCTGAATGAGGACAGATAGACATTCTAGGAAAAAAACTGAATAAAGAATCAACAGTCTTGGCAACTGCCTAGATGGGCAGAAAAAAAAGGAGTGAAAAATGAGTCGAGATTTCAAATCTAGTTGCATGAGGAAATAAGAGAATCATTATCAAAAACAGGGAAAATGGGAAGGAGAGCTGATTTTCAGCGGAAATATAATGAGTTTAGTTTTACACATTCAAACTTTATGGTGCCAAGAGAAATCCAGGTTCATTAATTCAACAAAGTTATTAGATAACTACTCCTTTGGGCCAATACTACAGCAGGTGCTAAATCTACTCTGGGAAATAAAACAGATATGATTGCTGCCTTTATGAAACTTACAATCTATTGGAGACCAGCAATAAACAAGTAATCAAATATATTATTTTAAATAGTGTTAAGAGCTATGAAGGAAATAAATGGAGTTGAGTGATAGAAAATAATGGCGAGGTCCCAACTGGGGCAATCAAAGAAGGCCTCTCTGGCAAGGTGCTACCGAAGCTAAGACCTAAAGATGAGAAGGACCCGACCATGAAAAGGAAGAGCATTTCAGGTCAAGGAAATAACACGTGAATTCACTGGAGGTGGAAAGAGTTTGGCGCATTCCAGGAACTGAAGGAAAGAAGCAAGTGATCTGAGATGAGACTAAATGGGTAAACAATGCTAGATCAAGCAGGGTCTCATAGGCCATGGTAAAGAGTCTGCACTTGAACCCAAGAGCAATGAGAAGTCACTGAGGTGTTGCAAGCAAGGTATCATATGCCCTGGCTGCTGTGTGAACCACAGACTGGAAGAGGCACAAGAGGAAGTGCAGAGGAGAGTGAGGAAGCTATTGCAGTGGTTGAGAGATGGTGGTGGTTCATCCTAGAGTGGCGGCAATAAAGATGCAAAGTAGTAAATGGATTTCAGATAGATTTTGGAGGCTAACGCAACAGGATTTGTTTATAGATTGATACTGGAGGAAAGGGGAGAGAGAGAAGGATCCAGGGAGACTCCACAGTTTAGGGCATGAACAATGGGTGGGTGGTACCACTTAGGTGAGGAGGCCTGGGGCAGTTTTGTTTAAGGGGAGAGGTCATGATTCAATAGTTTGGTTTAAGCCATGTTAAGTTTGAAGTGTTCTGTGAGATATCCAAAAGGAGACATCAAGAAGATGGGTTAGAAATGTGAGCCTGGCACACAGAAGAGGTTTGGGCTAGAGATAAAAATTTAAGGTCTGTCAGCACAGGAGTTATACTTAAAGCCCTGGGAATAGATGTACTCATCTAGAGGAAGAGAGGAGACAAAAGTCCTGAGCTCTAGGGAATGCCTAAATTTAGAGATTGAGCAAAGGAGGAAGAGCCAGCAAAGAGGTAGTTCTCCAAGAGGTAAAGAGGAGAAAATCCAAAAGAAAAGAGGAAGAGGTCAAGTGTTGCATGCCGCTGAGAGCTGCAGTAAAATGAGAATTCAAAAGTAATCCGACAACACGAAGATTGCTGGTGATCTTAAAAAAGGCAGTTCTTGTTCGAGTGGTTGCAGCAGGAGACAGACTGGAGTAAGTTGTAGACTGAGGATGGGAGAACGGGAAACGGCATACATAGGCAAGACCTTTGAGACAGCTGGGTAAGAAAGGGAGCGAAAATTTAGAGTGAGAGCTAGAAGGAGAATACGGAGGTCAACAGGGGAACTTTTAGGCATTGCCAATTCTACAAAATTTTTGTTATATATGGTAGAGAAGGAGAGATCCAGTAGAGAAGGAGATGTTAATATTGCAAGAGAAAGAAGATAAAAAAATGAAGACCCTGAAAAGGAGAGAAAAGGGATTGAAAATAATTTAGACAAGTAGGGGGGAGTTTGGAGATAAATTAGTGATAAGCGTATAGAAACTAAGCAAACAAACAAACAAAAAAATACAATTTTTAACACCAAGGAAAACAAAAAGATATGGAAGAAAAGAAAAAAAAAGATAGGAATAGCAGCTAGGGTTAAAATAAAGTAAACAATGAATACTGATCTTACCAAAATTGATAAAACTACATTGAAAGGATGGGAGACATGGAGTATGTAAGTGGATGAGGGATGGTAGGAGTCAGAAAGGGACATGAAAAGTTAAATCTTCGTTTTCTATGGTGGGAAGAAAATAAATCCTAAAACTATGGTTACAGGAATGTTATTTAGAAATATGGAAATAAACACAAAAATAAAACTGCTACACAAGTTAAAAATGGTTGGTTGCTTCTGAGAAATGGGAAGTGAGGCAGGGGCTGGAGGGCAGGGGTGAATCCCAGGGCAATGCTGTTTTTCTTAATAATAAGCCTTATTGAACTATTTAGTTCTTTCAACTGTTATACATTAACTTTGATAATAATGCCAACTAAACTTTAACAAATCAATGATCACATATTCAGATATAAAAATATAATTATACATGTGCGTGTGTGTTCCAGACTCAAATTTGCTGTAACAAATCAAATCTGGTTTAAATCAAAGTAGAGAAAAGGGTCCATTAAAGTCAAGAGAATAAATAAAGCATCAAAAAAAACCCCACCAAAAATTAAGTATATAAGGCAGGCCTTTTCACTTGGAATAGTGCCACAGAATTGCTATTAAAAACTACAAAGGCAGGGAGCTGGCCCTGTGGCCGAATGGTTAAATTCACGCGCTCCGCTGCAGGCGGCCCAATGTTTCATTGGTTCGAATCTTGGGTGCGGACATGGCACCGCTCATCAAGCCACTCTGAGGCGGCGTCCCACATGCCACAACTAGAAGGACCCACAAGGAAGAATATACAACTATGTACTGGGGGGCTTTGGGGAGAAAAAGGAAAAAAATAAAATCTTAAAAAAGAAAAAACTACAAAGGCAGAAAAAAGACTCTAAAGTAAAATAAACACAATGGCAGAATATTGTGTCACTCTTAGATTTAGTGTTTTAAAAGGTGAGACAATGCAAAGAGCAGTAGCCTCCGTTTACATGCAACAAACCAAGATATATTGTTAAGTCAAAAAAGCAAGGCTAGGGCTGGCCTAGTGGCATAGTGGTTAAGTTTACGTGCTCTGCTTCGGCGGCCCAGGGTTCATGGGTTCAGATCCTGGGCGTGAATCTACACACCACTTATCAAGCCATGCACTGTGAGCATCCCACAGAGAAGAACCAGAAGGACTTACAACTAAGAAATACAACTACGTACTGGGGCTAAGGGGAGGAAAAAAAAGAGGAAGACTGGCAACAGATGTTAGCTCAGGCCCAATCTTCCTTACCAAAAAAAAAAAAAAGCAAGGCATGTATTACTTGCTACTATTTGTGTGTGTGTGTTTAAAGGAGAAAAGAAATTATGACATATATAAGCTTTTTGATTGCATACTTACAGAATATTTCCAGAAGAAAAAATAAGAAACTGGTCCCTTAGAGAAAGACACCAAGGAACAGGAGTGGGAAGAAAATGGTATACCCTTTTTGTTCAATTTCAATTTTTGTCATGTGCATGCATTTTAAAAAATGTTTTTTAAAGGTCTTAGTTCTACAATGGCCCTGGCTAAGAGAATAATTTGGAACATGATACTTAATCTCCCTGGGCCTCAGTTTCCTAGGCTGAATATTATGTGTACAAATAAAGTAACAGATAAAAGCATTTTGAAATAATTTAAAGTAATCAATAAAATACCAAGTATTTATTTTACTATTGTTCCTACCTTTTTTAACATATATGTTGCAGGGGAGAGGAGGTAAGCAAGTGCAATTTATAAAGTTTCTTTCTCATATAAATTCATCTAAATTCCAGAAAAACCTACCAGTTCCATGGAATGTTGTGCCAACAACACGAACACAGCTTGGTACTCGAAGATCCCAAAATCTAACAGTCTTATCCTGAGAACCAGATGCAATCATCCAGCCACTCCAGGTATAAAGTGCTAAAATATGCCCTATAAAAGATCATACACTCGGTTATTACTGTGGAATAGTACTTTTCTATAACACATTCATAGCTAAGTACTCCTTATTATTGGGCATGTGATGGTCTGGTTAATCAAATATACTAGAGATTTTCCACATATACCAAATATATTGGCTATTTTCAAAAAATTAGAATTCAGTAAAACACACAGCTTCAAAACCATACTGAAGAAACTTAATCTTTTTTGGTGATTCAGTATTTCAGGGCATCATAATTATTACTGAAAAAAAATTATCATTTGAAATTATAGCCAAGTTTCCACAGAGGAAGCACAAGACTGTGGGGTTGGATCACCAGCTTTGGAAGAGACAGACCCTGGGGTCACATCTCAGTTCTGCCACGTTTACCCCTAAGATATTGGACAAGTCATTTGCCTTTTAAAGTTTCGCTTTTTTCATGTGTAAGATGGGGATAAAACTTACTGCCTCATAAGGTTGTTGTGAGGATTAAATTAAGGAATTACGTGTACTAAAGGATTTAGCACACAGGGAAATGTTAGCCATCACTGCTGTGTTACAATTTAATTTACAATTTAATAAAGTTACAATTTAAATTTTGGAAATAAAAATGTCCTGTCTTGAGGGAATCTCTTTTGATAAAATATACTCTATTAGTGAAAACACAGAGGAGGGGAAAGCACGAGTTGAACAAAAAGAAAAGCAGCACCTGAGACTGAATCACATACCGGTATGTCCACTCAGAGCATGCAGGCCCTGTCCTCTTTGACAATCAGTTGTGTAAATGTTACAGTCTCCTGCTCCAGCACTTATCAAAATAGCTCCACCACTTTCTGGGCCTTCCATAAATGCCAAGTCTCTAATTGTCCCATCATGCATACTAAATTCCAGATCCGGTCCTGAAACAGCAATAAGAATTAAAAAAAAAAGATGCTGCTCAACTTACTATGATAATTTGAGATTGTTAAACTGCCTCAGAACTGACCAAGAATAATGGTAGAATGGTAGAATGGTATGGTTTAAGTTTTCATTTAGGGATTAATATTATAATTAATTTCACTTTGCTAAGCAAAGAACTTCAAGAAATCAAAATACTGATCAGTTACCATCATCCCTAAAACAGACCCATCTTGTCTTTCATCCCAAAGAAATGAAAGAGAAGACAGATACTCTCTAGAAAATATTCATTAATATATATCTGGTAGTTATTTAAAAGTTATTTCTCTGATAATAATTTTCTAAGGATTAGGTAGCACCTAGCCACCTGTGAAAAAAATAATGCCTCACAAATATAACAAAGCAATTAGAATGTAAAAAAATGCTTCTTAAGGCTATATTCTTAGATTTTATTAAAGACAATACAGAGGTATGTCAGAGATATAACATGGGGAAAACATAAAGAATACATTGGTAAGCTACTGTTCACATACTTGGGCCCTACCTGTTGCGTTACAAGTCTCTGCATTGAAGGGCAGCACTTTCACGTATTTATCATTTGATCCTGTTGCTAGTAACTGTCCACAAGGACTCCAGGCCACACAGTAAATGGATCCCTTATGATGTTTATTCCTTTTAAAACGTACCACTGGCTGCTTAGGGATGTCATGTGCACTAAAAAGAAAAATTACAGAAAGATATTTCAATTTCTTGCTTGCTAAAGTTAATGGATATGGCGTTCTATATTATGGTTGTTCTTGAGGGTGGGAGCAAAAAGAGTATCATACAACAGGTTAATAACAATTTTCAAAATCTTAGAAGAAATAAATTTAAAGCATATTTGAAATCCAAAAGTAAAATTATAAACCATTATTAGACTAATCTATTTCAGACCATATAGGAAACAGGATATTAAAGTCTCCATTTCACATATTTTTCATAGATTTTTAACTCAGAAACACAAAAGAAAATAATTTTTAAAAAGCTAATGTTTCCAAATTCAAAAAGCTCAACAAATGTTTATTAAACATATAATATCCAATTGCCTAGGGCCGAGGGGAGGCCAGAAACAGATAAAAAATAAAAGAGGCAAGAGCTCTGTCCAGAGTCTAAAATCTGGGAGAGGTAGATGTTGTCACAACACTAAGGCAAGTATAAGTGTTACAGTCCAGTACAAAGTACTAGGCCTTAAAGGACAGCTTTACATTTTTACAGAAGATTTTTACATTTTAAATTTTTACATTTACATTTACAGACATTTTTACAGAAAAACATGAAGGCAGGAAAATAGCTTCAGTGAAGAAAAAATACAATAGGGAAACTACCAGCTGAGCGTTCATGAAGCCTGGGAAAGAGTGGGGCTAAAGGGGAGACGCCCGGGGCATTCTGGAGACTAAATGGTGGGTGAGGAGCTGCAGGCACAGCTGTGGAAGGTCCTAAATGCCTCGCTCCTCAAGAGTTTAGCCTTTAATGGAAGTCAAACACTGGTTCAGTGGAGTAGCAGCATCTTATCTACACTTTAAAACACAGACTAATATAAGGATACTAAAGATTTTATTAGGTATATAACATCAAGTCTATGTAAGAAAATGTACGCTTTTGGAGATTCATTAAAATACTTTAGTAAACAAACAAACAAAACGGATGAAGTAAACATAAAAATCTTGACAACTACTGGATTTCTGTCTCTACTTTTGTGTATGCTTGAAAATTTTCAAAATTAAGAAACAAGAAAGAAGACTGACAAATCTCCAAAACATAGAAGGTGTTTAATATTGATCTGGAACATAGATCAAATCAAAAGATTCCCTTGTTAGTCACACATCCAATTCACTGCCAGGGCCTACTAATTCTTTTTTTAAAAAGATTTTACCTCTATCCATTTTGTTCCATCTCCACTGCCATCGACAACAACGGCCTCCTACCCTTCTCCTAGCAACCACTCTTATTGCCATCTGACCCACCGCCAGAGTGATCATCTCAAAATATACTTAGATCACAACACAGCTCTGTTCAAAACTTTCAGCAGCTTCCCACCACACTCAGGATAAAACCCAAAATGGCTATAAAGCTCTGCATAATTTAGTTCATGACTATCCCTGTAGCCTCATCACACTCCAGATCCCAATACTCCAGCCAATCTGAACCTATTATGGTTCCTCAAAAGGCCAAGCTGTTTCTCACTTATGTCCCCCCTGTTGACTATCTTCTCCCTTCTCTTCACATGGCTAGGTTCTACTCATCCTCAGCTTTAATACCTCTTCCTCAGAGACCTTTCTCTGACTCCCCAGTCCTCTTATCTCCCGTTTTACTCTGTTACAGCACCTTGTACTTTTTCTTCACAACACTTACCACAATGAATAATTATACGTATTGGTGTGTCTATCTGCATAATATCCATCTTCCCCATTAAACCAGAAGTTCCATGAAGTCAATGAACATGTTTGTTTTACTCACAACTATCCCTACAGCCTAGAATAGTAACTAGCACATAAAAGGAGCTCAAAATATATTGCTTAAATAAACAAACTTATTTTCATAAAAATCAGTTTCTTCATGAACAGTCTATGAAACATCTGTGCCAGCAGAAGAAATACAAAAGAGAAGAAAGTTACCTTGAGATCAGGTTAAGCCTAAATATCTAAGTCTTTGGCTCTGCCTCCATAATTATTGCTATTTTCCACTCCCTGATCTGGAATTCAGCCTATTCTTTCTCATGTATTCCTACTTGACTAACACAATGAGCACCAATAAATTATAATACTATCACCTAACATGAACCCTATTCGCTTTCCCAACCTTTAAATGCTACTGCAGTCCAAAAGCCTAAATTTCTGGTTTCAGATAAAAAGATACCCCCCAAAATGCAAATAAATAATCTCAGCTATCTGTTCTCCAAACTGGGGTTATAATAAAAAAGTCTTAATAGTTGTAAAACATTTCCGAAACATACTATGACATGTACTGCTTTTTTTTTTTTTTTTTTTAAAGATTTTATTTTTTCCTTTTTCTCCCCAAAGCCCCCCAGTACATAGTTGTATATTTCTTGTTGTGAGTTCCTCTAGTTGTGGTATGTGGGACGCTGCCTCAGCGTGGTTTGATGAGCAGTGCCATGTCCACGCCCAGGATTCGAACCAACGAAACACTGGGCCGCCTGCAGCGGAGCGCGCGAACTTAACCACTCAGCCACGGGGCCAGCCCCGACATGTACTGCTTTTTATATTTAGAATTTTAAAGTTCTGTAGCTTGTTTTGTTTCGTGGTTTTGTCTACTGGTATGAAAACTATTCCATTTGTGGCATTCATTTCTCTAGTCACAAAATCTACAAAATAGCTCATTATCTCTATTATGCCAATCTGTTTATTTTTTAATTTTAATTTATTTTTTTTAAGATTTTATTTTTCCTTTTTCTCCCAAAGCCCCCCAGTACATAGTTGTGTATTTTTAGTTGTGGGTCCTTCTAGTTGTGGCATGTGGGATGCCACCTCAGCATGGCTTGACAAGCAGTGCCATGTCCAAG
This sequence comes from Equus quagga, assembly GCF_021613505.1. Lineage (NCBI taxonomy): Eukaryota > Metazoa > Chordata > Mammalia > Perissodactyla > Equidae > Equus > Equus quagga. The sequence goes on from NC_060284.1 coordinate 40,485,125, forward strand.
CCCAGGATTCGAACCGGCGAAACCCTGGGCCACCGAAACGGAGCATGTGAACTTAACCACTCGGCCACAGGGCCAGTCCCGCCAATTTATTTTCATAGTAAAAGGCTTAACAAATAAATTGACAAAAAGAGTACCTGATCAAAGAATGAAATTCAATGTTCTCTGAGGTTGTACCTAAGCTATTTGCTTTCTTAGTAACTTTAAAGAATTTACCCCTTATAGATAAGGTCATATGCCCATTTTTAGTGGCATATGCCTTTATAGACATATGTCTTATTTTCAAATCCCATAATCTGTTAAAACAAGAGGGTAAAATCATGGTTAGGTTGACCAATTTCAACATGGTCAAATATCAGCAATTTCATATAGTTCAACCTAATACTTGTTTGAAGCTATTATTGTAAGAAATTTTTTATTTTCTCAAAGTCTATAACTAGCATTACTTTGTCTCTATCTTATGTAATTTAATTGGAATATAAGGATCTTTCAGATAAAAAAATACAAAAGCCATGGAAATAAAGAAGACTAGAGTATTGAATGAACAATGGCCTAATTGAAAACCTTTTATGAAAAAACTTATAAAGTTAGTTTATGATTCTTATGTGTATTTCGTAAGCATTGAAAATAAAAATTTTAAAGCTTAATAAAAAGAGGGGCCGGCCTGGAGGTGTAGTAGTTAAGCTGCGTGCTCCACTTTGGTGGCACAGGATTCACAGGTTTGGATCCCAGGCAGACTTACACACCACTCATGAAGCCTACTGTGGCAGCGTCCCACATACAAAGTGGAAGAGGACTGGCACAGATGTTAGCTCAGAGACAATCTTCCCCACCAAATAAAAAAATTTTTTTAATTTTTTTTAAAAAGAAAAAAAGGTTTGGGGCCAGCCCCATGGCCGAGTGTTTAAGTTCACGTGCTCCACTTCAGTAGTCCAGGGTTTCACCAGTTCCGATCCTGGGTGCAGACATGGGACCGCTCATCAGGCTATGTCGAGGTGGTGTCCCACATGCCACAACTAGAAGGACCCACAACTGAAAAATATACAACTATACACTGGGGGAATTTGGGGAGAAAAAAGTAGGAAAAAAAAAAGAAGATTGGCAACAGTTGTTAGCTCAGGTGCCAATCTTTAAAAAAAAAAGATTTAATAAAAGGAAACAAAAATTAAACAGTACAGAATGGCAATTCTGAAAAAAGGACCAATGTAACTAATTAAAAAATGAAGCAAGAATGACAGTACAAACCATCTATCCTTACCTTGGATCAATTACTTCTGGATAGGCACATACTCTCAGAGTTTTTGAATTTGAACCAACAGCATATAAACCACCACCTGGATGAAAAGCCACTGCTCTAACAGCTTGTGTGTCTTCTAGGGTATTAATACAAACAAACTGCTTTTTTGATTTGTCATCCTATGGAAAGAAGGAACATGAAAGTTATCCTATTAAAAAAATGAATTCAAAAGAATTCATCTTTATCCCATTTTAAATTCATTTGAACAATATTATTCACTTTATCACCTTATGTTCACTACTTACAATCATATAATCTTTTAAATGGTAAATCTAAATTAACCCTGATGTTTCTATTTTTTGCTACTCATTGCTAAACTAAGTTCAGAGAGCTCAAAGACATTCAAGTTTTTCTTCACTTACTATGACAAAATATAAGACTATGCATTCCCATATTAAATTCTCTTTAACTGTCAAGGAAAAAATAGCCCACATATATAGTTCTACAAAAACAACGGAGCATCGCCTTTTTCTAAAAATAGGAAGTATAAAGGACAACTATTTAATCCATTTAGGGTTAAAAAAATTGCCATTATTTCCAGCAACGAATACTTTAATATTTCAAACTGAAATTATAAAATACCCTTTTAAAACTGTAAAAATAATTTTAATCAGAACATTTAATTTGAGCCTCATTTTTATTTTAAACTGTTGACTTGTCTGTCCACAGCCCTCTTCTGAGGAAGGCAAGTTGAAGCAGTTCTGTATAAAAGCTCTGGTGACTCCTGCTGTTGGCATCATTTGAAATCATCCTGCTACCCTGATCAGGACTGACTGTACCTGGAATAGGGACCTCCAGACTGCATGTAGTCAACAGACCCAACCAAATGCTATCTTTGGGAAGTATGAATGTCAAGTGTACACACACAAAGGCAAATCACTTCAGCTCTGGTTGCATCCTCAGAGCTCTAGGACCCTAATTGACTATAGTGATGAAGAGATTATATCTCTCCCTACCCAGACTTTTATGTATTCATGTAATACATCCTCAGGGGGGAGTAGGAGGTAAATCTGATATGTCACATTATGTTTGTCTTATGTAATTGAACTGAATTCTTATACTATTCATATGAATTTATGACTAGAAATGCTACATTTTCCATTAATCCATATATATGAAATGTGACTGTTTGCCAAATGAATAGCACAGTAGATAATAGAAAAATGGAGGGGAATGACTAATTGATTAAATGGGCTATAGTAAATTAATAATAATTACTAAGGGTTGCTTTATAGCAAAAGTGGCAGAGCCACAAATTAACTTTATTTGTTCTTCTCCAGTATGTTTAAAATTTTTTAAATTTGTTGCCATTTAAAAAATAAATTACACATGAAAATCTACATTTATAGCTCTTCTTGAAAATCCAAAGAACTGGAAACACTAGGCGAGCATAATTATTTGTGCACAGGACAAATATTCCTACGTGCTTATCACAAAACTGATGAACTTTATTCATTTATGTTACTTGTTTGGCCCCATAAGCATCTGAAATAATGACTTTGTTTATTAGGTTAAAATCTGAACTAGGGAAAATAAGATAGAGTGAAGCTGTATACTAGTTAGGGAAGGATGTGTGGTCCCAAAGCAAAAAACAGATGCATTGATGAGAAGCCCAAAGGAGATACAAATAATATCTGAACAAATTAACCACCGAGTTCAGAGAGTAGTGCACAGCCCCAGCTCATGTGCCAAGATCACTACTGGGCCATTAACATGAATACTCTCAAATGTGCTTTCTAAGGCAACCTCTTCACTTAGCCCTGGGAAAGCTCAACTACCTGGAGATAAATATCAGCATTAACAATAATGGTTACTTCTAAAAATGGTCTTTTTTTGAATTGAGAATTCCTTAGCAAAATTTGCAAGTATATATAAAAATAACGAAACCTCCTTCCCCACAGTATTACCTCTTCCCCTCTTGACCGTGACAGATTCCCTGAAGAATCTCCAAGGGGTGGCTTAATGACCGAATGTTCTGATGAGCTGTGTGAGCAGAAATTCAAACAAAGTTTACTCAGAATATCAAAACAGAAATGAAATTAATTTATCCTTTCAATCTCTAATATTTATTTTTTTGGCAAACGACCCTCACTGACCCCAGTCAAAGTTACTCTTTGGAGCCATTTATTAAGAGGCTCTGGACTCAGTGACACCAAGCATAGTCATAAGGAGTGAGAAGCCACTCTGGAAAGGAGATTAAGTCAAAGTCCACAAATTTTACAGTGAGATGTCAAGTACTTTTCCCCTGCTTACTTCCAGAATCTTTGCTTCTATGCTTAAATCCTACCCCAGGCAGGAACTCAGATTGCTTTTCAGGAGAAAAGAGTAACAGAAACTGACAGTTGAGGGTCCCATAATAATAGAATGTTTCCACTTGATCACTTTTTTTGTGAGTCTAACAGATAGACAGATCCATCCATATATGTAGCCCTTCATTGTAACCAATTTTTTTTAAATGCCTCACTCTTTACAGATAGTCAAAGATTTCCAGTTACTTGAAGAAAGCAGCCTAGATAAAAGTCAAAGACTAAAACAAACAGAAAAAGGAATCTGGAAGAAGACAGACAATTCAGAAAACAAAAGCTACAAAAGCATAATTAAAATCTTTAGATATATAAGAGGAAATGATGAATCCAGGAAATAAGAACAAGACATAAAAACAAATTTTTAAGACTATTAGAGAATAAAAAGGAGCTTAGAAAATAATATGGTAGCAGAAAAAAATTTAATCGATAAAAACTGGAGGTGAGGAAATGCTAAATAAATAATATTTTTCAATTTCCCAGAACTTAAGTTTCCAGCTTACAAGAGCCCATGAAGTACCCAGCAGAATGAAGTGAAAACAGACCCAGCTAGAGGTGTATCATCATCAAGTTTCAGAACATCGGGGAAGAGAAAGTCCTAAAAAATTCCAGAGTGGATAAAGCAGCTAGCCTCATAAAAAGGATCAGGTCACAATGACATCAGACCTCTAAATAAGAACACTGAAACTAAAAGATCATGTAGCAATGCCTTTGAAACTCTGAGGAATGATTTCCATCCTATGATTCTATACCCAGCTATACTAACAAATCAAATGTGAAATATTTAGACATGCAAGGTCTCGGAAACATCACCTCTGATGTATCTCTTTTCAGGAAACTACATGAGATCCTGAAAACAGGGGGTCCAATACAAGGAAGAGGCAAAGGAAATTCCTAGGAAAATGACGAAAAGAAGTCTCAAGACTCTCTAGGCCTGAATAAAATGGCCTAAAAACAATGAATATAAAGTGAAGCAGCAGTGATCCTGCTGGGATGTCTCCCAGGGAAAAAAAAAGTAAAGAGAAAGTATCTGTTATTTTTTACCATAATGAAAGGAGTTTTATGATTTTAAAGTTCTGACAAAGCATCTGCAGATAATTTAGTGATAGGTACTAAGAAAACTATGCATGTGCACACATATACACGCACATCAAACATGAGACAATTACTGTCCCCATGAAAAACAAAAAGTTGTAGAAAAAGGAAATATAATCATATTATACTATATGACTCAGTTGTAAATAACATTTACATGACTGTAGTAATGTTAAAACTGAATACTGATTTGAACAAAAATTGATATGTATTGGAAAGAAGGTGTATACAAAGTGAGTGTGTGTTGTGGGTAAGGAGTATGGTAGCTAGATCTACTTAGCAAGAAAAAAATCAGGGAGAAGAAAAGCTAAAACTATGATTTCTGAGTAAGGTGGCTTATAAAAAACAGAATTGTCTTGGTGGTAAGAAAGCAAAAAGAGTAATAGGAGAATAAAGACTATTAAGAGACTTAAAAGTTAGTAGAAAAGAATGTAGATAAATGAAGGCAGATAAAAAAAAAAATTGGTAGGTAATGAGTTCCAAAAGCTTCTATTTGTAAGGCTTCAAAGAGAAGTTCAACTTTCTATGTTTCTATTTATTAATAGAAAGTTAATATTTCCAGGTTTTACAAAGTAAAGCACTTACATTTGGTTTCCACAAGGAGGTGATTCCTCAAGAAACGGTACGTGATTTGTTAATCCAGGATTACAAGGAGTGCTTGCGTGAATATTTGAAGCATCATGTGTTAATCTCTGACTAGAGTCTTGGGGTGGTGTAGGAAAACTAGTTACAGAAGAATTATTAGATCCATTGCCTTTGCTCCCATTACATTGCTGGTTGAGCACCGATACCTCATTACCAAGGCCATCCATTCCAATATTCAATTCACCAAGCTTTTGAATGGACCTATAAAATAAAACAGTGCAATCATATTAAAATAAAAACTTAATCACATTCCTAACAAATAGGAGATTAAAAGTTTAAGAAGATAAATGCATGCACATATAATATATAATTTATGGCAAGTTTCCTACTACAAAATTACCATCATCAGCTCAAGACATAACCAACATACTGACAGAAGATCCAAACTTTTCCACAGTACACCACTGTAAAGGAGACAGGTATAATGGGTATCCCTGATTTTTTTTTCTTTTTCTCCCAAAGCCCCCCAGTACACAGTTGTGTATTTTTATTGTGGGTCCTTCTAGTTGTGGCATGTGGGATGCCACCTCAGCATGGCTTGATGAGCGGTGCCATGTCTGTGTCCAGGATTTGAACTGGCAAAACCCTGGGCCACCGAAGCACAGCACGCGATTTAACCACTCGGCCACGGGGCCAGCCTCTCCGACTTTTTAAAAGCATCTTTTATCATAAAAACAGGAAAAAAAATCTGTTTCTTCTCCAGTATAACTTCGGTTTAATTTTCAATTTAAAATAATTTCTCAATTTCTCAAAAAGTTAAAAATAGAAATACCCTATGACCCAGCCATCCCATTACTGGGTATCTATCCTAAGAACCTGATATCAGATATCTCAAGAGTCCGTTGCACCCCTATGTTCATCGCAGCATTATTTACAATAGCCAAGACGTGGAACCAGCCTACATGCCCAGAAACTGATGATTGGATAAAGAAGATGTGGTATATATACACAATGGAATACTACTCAGCCATAAAAAAAGACGAAATTGGCCCATTCACAACAATGTGGATGGACCTCGAGGGCATTATGTTAAGCGAAATAAGTCAGTCAGAGAAAGACGAACTCTATATGACTCCACTCATAGGTGGAAATTAGTATATTGAGAAGGAGATCCGATCGGGGGTTACCAGGGAAAAGGGGGGGGTGGGGGGAGGGTACGGAGGGGGAAGAGGTGTACCCACAACATGACTAACAAAAATGTACAACTGAAATTTCACAAGCTTGTAATCCATAATAAAATTAATAAAAAAAAAAAAAAAAAAAAAAAAAAAAGAAGAGGTAATCAGTACCCCCATCCTACTTAACAGCTTTGTCTACAGTTAGGCTTGGGTCTAGAAAAAAAAGACACATTCCCTGTGCTCTAAAAATTTAAACTCTAATTTGAAACATACTTTGGAAATTAGGCGTAATAACATGAATTGTTTCCGTTCTGCCTCTGTGAGATCAGCCAGCAAGAGCAGGTCAGGCTCACAGTGAACTGCTGTTACCGTCAAGGTCTGTACTTGCACTTTATCTCGATCAGTATGGAAATGTTTACTTGGAAAATAGTTCAGAGCCTAGTTGAGGCTAAAACTCTGGGTACTTCATCATACATTTGTTAGTGTATTAAAAATTATCAAAGGAGTGAAGATTAAGGGAAGGGGAATTTAAAAATTGAGAAAGTCCTCTTTGTTTTTTAATTTGCAGCGTGTTCATAAGTATAACATATGCAGTGTTTTTTCTAACACGTTCTGTCTCATTTTATTCTCCCTATTGTGAGATTTGTTTTAATTACTTTTATACTGTATAAATGGAGAAATAGAGACACAGATTTGGCTCAGGTGACAGAGCAAAGGATTGGGAGTCAGAAACAGGAATTTAGACCTCCTGATATTCTCTCCAATTATCTTTCACTGGCTTGTACTGCTTGGAGATATCTGTGTTTTCTATTTTGGTTTAAAATTTTTCTTTTAGCTTTTCTTTTTTCTTATAAAAATAATACACATCCATAAAAATTTCAGAAAATGTAGAAAAAATGAGAATAAAGTCCTATATATATGTGTATAAAAAAAAAAAAAAAAACAATTTCTCAAAATAGTCAATAAAAATATCACCACTACCAAACTTCTCACCAACTAAACAAGCCATTTTCATTTAATCTGTCTAATAATACCATATCAACTAGGAAATGGATGACTAGAGCAGACTATGATGGGACAAAGTCAAGTGTCATCCCTATTATGCATACATTTATTCACTCATATTACAGAGACTATTTGCCAGGCTTTGATCTGGGCACCAGGGAGATAAAACAGTAAACAAAACAAGTTACCTTCAGGGCCTTTCCCTCACCACAACTCTCTCTACAACAGGATAGCCTGACTCCTATGTTGGACTCAGGGCTCCAAAGAGCACAAAGAGGAAGCTGCCAGGCCCTCTTAAAATTTAGACCCAGAAGTGGTCCAGCATCACTTTCTTCAGCCTAGATTCAATATAAGAGAGGACTACACAAAGAGTGTGATTACCAAGAGGTGGTGTGTTTCATTGTATTTTCTAATTTTCCTACATTAAACATTAGTGCATGTGTGTGTTTAGGGCTTAAAAAAGACTTTAAAAGAGCAATTCAATATTATTAAAGGAACTGGCAGCCATTACTAAATATTTATCAGTTAAAAATTTTAACTAGACAAAGAGAACTGATTGGTGGTTACCCGGGGAAAGGGGGGTGGAGGGAGGGCACAAAGGGTGAAGTGGTGCACCTACAACATGACTGACAGTAATGTACAACTGAAATTTCACAAGGTTGTAAACTATCATAATCTTAATAAAAAGTTAAAAAAAATTTTAACTAGGCAGCATTTCCCAAATTGTGTTCTATGAAACAACTAATCCTGTGAAATGCTCCCCATAAGAAAAGAACCTGAGGTCAAATAAATTTGGGAAACGTTGAGTTAAGCATGAAGAGTCTAAAATGCTCATATACCATTTAGCTCTCTAAAAGTGGGGAGGGACCTCCAACTTTCTGTCGCTCCACACTCCTTCCGATCACGGGACGCTTGCCCTTGAAGGCCCCACATTGTTCTGCCGCTGAGTCTGTCGCCCTGTGACCTGATCCGAAGCGTAGGAAGGATGCTGGGGGACTCAGGGAACTCAGCAATGGTGCCAGCCCCGTGGCCAAGTGGTTAAGTTCACGCGCTCCGCTTTGGTGGCCCAGAGTTTCACTGGTTCCGATCCTGGGCACGGACACGGCACCACTCGTCAGGCCATGAGACACTCATTTGCCCTGTGACCTCCAGGCTCTCATGGATTCAAGAAGAGTTGTTTATTTCAAGTTTCTTTTCTTTTCTTCTTGTGAGATCAAGAATGACAGCTTCTAAGTTCCTTAAGTTCTGGATCAGAAGTTGGCAGTGCATCATCCCTTGTGGTGGTTGGGAAAGACTTCCTCTTTTTGTTGCTGAAGAAGATTCACCCTGGGCTAACATCTGCTGCCAATCTTCCTCTTTTTGTATGTGGGGCACCACCACAGCATGGCCACTGACAAACCAGTGGTGTAGGTCCATGCCCAGGAACTGAACCTGGGCCACTGAAGTGAAGCACACCAAACTTAACAACTAGGCAAATGAGGCCAGCCCAGGAAAGACTTCCTCTTGAAGTTGGGGAATGGATATTTTATGTTATTTTGCAGGAAAGCACTGTTGACTTCTTTACGTAATCTACAATCATGGCCAAATTCACCATCAAACCTATGTGGACTTCGTTGAACTCCCTTGCAATCTGCAGCTCTTAGCCTGTTCCTCAAAGATAGCAGTGCCCAGGTACACTGTTAGGATTTGACCAGAAAGAGGTCTTACGGCACACTATCTCGCTGCCTATTCTAAAATTTGGCTGGAAGCAGTCCTGAGGCACACAAGTATAGGGATTTTTTAGACTTAAGTTGTCATGCCTTCTTCCTGTGTCTGAGCTCTAAGTTCCAAATAACTTTCTAGCCCCATCAAACCATAGAGAGAGAGAAAGGAAAAGCAGAGTCTGTGATAAATATTACACAAGTTAAAAGCAATGCTTCCCCACAAGATTATTTACATTCAGTCAGCTGCATCTCATTACTAATAATGGCCTGAAATAGTTTTGGAGAATATAGCCAGGGGGGCTTTGGTAAAAGCTTAATTTTTACAAGCCACCTGGACTCTCATGTTCAGCGATGGGAATAGAAGAATTAGCTTCCGGTTCTTCATTAGGTTTTTATTCACTGCAACCTCATGCACATTTGACCCCAACACATGGAGTGATGATGTAACTGGTGGGTAATAAGGAAGAAGATATAAGAACTTTTCTCATGAGGAGTCAGTCTTAAAATGATATTTGGTTGATGTGTACAGCATTTCTGTCGTTTCCTGAAATGTTCTGGACCCTGACATTAGAGAGAAATAAGATGTAATGTGATCACAGTAAAAATGGTTAATAATTTCCATGTGATCATAATACTTTTAAACTTATGAGGATGTGTGGATAGAGAGTTCAAGTCAGAGGACATTCACAAATGGGGAGAAAAAGATAAAAATCAATTAGGAGTACATTTGTGTCTGTATTGAACATACAGCCTAGACTGTAGGCTGACTTTTTCTGGAAAGAACCAGAGAATTAGACTGCTTGGAGGAGACCTGAAAAGCTCAGAACAAATATCAAATAGCAAGCTCAGAAATTATTTCTAAAAATGACAAATTTTCACTGAATTAAATGGTAGAGAATGTTACACTCCCAGGATGTTGGTGATGTCAATTAATAAAAGGCATGAACTGCAAAAAAAAATAAAAAATAAAAAAAAAAATAAAAGTGGGGAGGATGCCGGAGGGGCAGAATATACCTTTAATAAGTGCTAAATCAGTGGTGCCAATTATTAGTATTAATAAAAACAAAATATTAAGAGGTATAAAGTAGGATACAGTACCGTTAATAAAAATCCTATTTACTTCAATAAGACCTATTATATAACAGGACTTTAATTTCTCTTTCTCTATGCCTCTTGGAAGGAAGAAGCAAAATTTAAATGTGGAAACTAGACTCTGCTCCTAGAATGATTTGGAAGAATAAAACATTAAGGGGAAAAAGTCTATATTAATTTATACATTCTATCTCTATTCAAGTTGTGCTTGGTATTAGTCAGGTACTTTAACATTCTGGTATAGGCTCAGATATATAAAACTACAGGCATAGAAAAAAAGGATCGAATGAAAGTATTACATTAAAGAGTTAGAAAATGGAATAGATAAGAAAAGGTTAAGAGTACAACACATAATTTATGTGAAACTAATTTACAAAAGTTTAGGATAAACATCTATTCACACTTATGATAGACCTGGTTATCCTATGGATTGTTATAACATACTCGCCTTTTTTTTTCTGGTGAGGAATATTCGCCCTGACCTAACATCTGCTGCCAATCTTCACCTTTATTTCATCTTGTGGAAGATTAGCCCTGAGCTAACATCTGTGCCAATCTTCCTCTATTTTTGTATGTGGGTCACTGCCTCAGCATGGCTGATAAGTGGCATAAGTCTGCACCCAGGATCTGAACCTGCAAACCTGAGCAGCCAAAGCAGAGTGTGCCAAACTTAACCACTATGCCACAGGGCTGGGCCCCCAATGTACTTACCTCTTAATATAATATTAAACTCTGATCTCTAAAGAAATTGAGAACAGCTGTAAAACAATAAATATGATCTAAACTGAACCTAAATTATAAGAAAGAATTTGAATTCTATTTAGGATTGTCTTTAAAGGAAGGATAAACCATCTTGAATAGTTTAACTTCTTTTCCTAGGAAGTACATCCCTAACACTTTTGGGATCACAGAACCTTACTACTTCATCTTCTGACTTACTGCTAGTTATCTGCTTTTACTAAAAAATAAAGTGATCAGAGAATCAAATTGCAACAATGACTTTTATGGATATGAAGAAGACATGCAAGAACCAGAAGTGGTAATTCATCAAATTAGGATAATTCTGATAACCCACTTGATCAGAGGTGATACAAAAATGGTCTTCACAGGGCCGGACCCGTGGCTGAGTGGTGAAGTTCGCATGCACTGCTTCGGTGGCCCAGGGTTTCACCCGTTCGGATCCTGGGCGCCAACATGGCACTGCTCATCAAGCCACCCTGAGGTGGCATCCCACATGCCACAACTAGAAGGACCCACAATTAAAAATACGCAACTATGTACCGGGGGTCTTTGGGGAGAAAAAGGAAAAATTAAATCTTTAAAAAAAAAAGGAAGAAAATGGTCTCAAAATTCAATGTTCAGAGGCCTACTTAGACTTTATATATCACTACTATAAACATTCCTTATGTGCAGGTTTGAAGATAGGATCAATTTCAGGCTCATTGACTTCCACAACCCTCAGAGTGTCAAACGGATTACTTCCAACATTACTGAACTAAGTAAAGAACTGACAGTCACCACTGCATTGCCTAATCATAATCATGATGATAGCCAATATTTATGGCACACTTCCTTTATGCCAGGAATTATTCTAAGTAACTTTATTATAGTAACTCATTTAATCTGCCAACAACAACTGCTCATTTAAATACACATTCTGGTTTACTGATTTTTTAAAAAACACATTACCATATATATACCCTATAATTAAAAGCAACATAAGTTCATACTGTCTGGCAGAAACTATAAGAGAGAATCATTTTAACATAATGAATTCAAAAGAATATGAAAGTTTAAGCACTCAAAATAACAATAAAAATAACAATTAACACTTCATATAGTGCTTACTAAGTGCCAGGTACTCTTCTAAGAACTTTATATATATTAACTCATTTAAGCTTCATGGCAATCCTATGAAGGAGATGAGGAAACAGGCAAAAAGAAGCTAAGTAACTTCCCCTAAGTCCTCAGCTACCCTGGGACAGAGCTGGATTCACCTGGCGGTCTGCTTCCAACCTGTGCACCACACTCATTTGCTCTTGTCGCTTAGATGTGAAAGGACGTTAAAAGGGGAAGATGAAATTAGATGAAGCCCTCAGAATGCTGTGATTGGAAGATATTATGTAACTCCACATTACACTTTAATAATAAAGATATCATGTAACTCCATGTTACACTCCATGAAATACTGTAAAAGCCTAAAAGTTTCAAACTATACATGGAGAGTAGCAGCTACATGTTTTAAACAGCTTTTAAATAATTCCTTATATTTTAAAAAGTGACTAAAAGACAAACCTATTAAGGAATTGTTCGGTGAGATTCTGCTGCTGATCAGGACCATCCTCCTGATTCACACCTCCTTCAAGCAGCATCTGTTGGTATATCTGTCGCTGTTGCTCCTTCTGTTCTAAATGCTGCTGATAGCGTAATCTTTGCCTATAATATTCTTGAAATTGTTCTGTTGAATCTCGAAGCTTAAAAATATTAGAAAAAAATAATATATTTGAGGAGACTATGACAGAATACATGTCATCACTCAATAGTAACATATAAATGCTGAATAAAATACACAAGTAGTTATATTTAACAACTAGAAAATAGTTAATATACTGCTCTTTGAAAAATAACAGTATCCATGAGTCTTAATAGTCAAGTAGATCAGTTAATTTGCTTTATGTTACAGCAAGAGACTGACCAAAATGAATGGCCTTCCTGGATCCTTGACTACCTTAAAATACAAATACAAATTATAGTGGTCATAAAGGAGACACGGTTAGAGAACATGACTAATACAAACCTATCTATATTAGTTGAAAAAATATTTATTGATGGACTGCATTAATATTTAGTAAACTCAACATTAATCTTGTCCAGTGCAGTTAGTTTAAGCATGTAAATGGTTTAATAGGTTACTGTAGAGAGAAACTTATAAAATTTCCCTCAAAAACAATAATTCAGGTTTCAAAGGGCCTTTTACAAGAAAGTGGAATAAACCGGTGTTAAACTTAGCAGTCTGAACCTTCCTACTTCACTCTTCTAAAAGAATTGTATAGCACTCAAACATACAGGTTGGACTTAGATATTTAGCGAATTTCAATATTGGCAAAGAAAGACTGCCCTGCCAAGCTGGAGTCTGGTCATATTACCCGGATCAGGTGCACTGGAGTTACCTGCAACAAATCAATCATCTCTAAAATTGGCCAACACTGACAATTGGCTTAACCAAGAGTCTTGCACAGTTAACTAAAACAGTCTCCCTATTCCAGGAAATAATAACAACCTTCCTCTATTTCATAACTTATAGCAATAACTCTGAGAGAAAATTATATGTCCTTTTTTAAAAAAGTTTTTTTGTGGTAAAATAAATATAAAATGTGTCATTCTAACCATTTTTAAGTGTACAATTCAGCAGCATTAGTTATATTCACAATGTTGTGCAACCATCATCACCTATTTCCAAAACTTTTTCATCACCCCAAACAGAAACTCTCTAAGAATTAAGCAATAATTCCCCATTTCCCCAAACCCCTGGTAACCTCTAATCTACTTTCTGTCTCTATAAATTTGCCCATTCTAGATATTTCATATAAGTGGAATCATACAATATTTGTCCTTTTGTGTCTGGCTTATTTCACTTAGCATGATGTTTTCAAGGTTCATCCATGTTGTGGCTTATGTCAGAACTTCATTCCTTTTTATAGTTGAATAACATTCCATTGTATGGATATACCACTTTTGTTTATCCATTAATCTGTGGATGGACATTTAGATTATTTCTACCTTTTGGCTATTTTGAATTTTGCTACTATGAACATGGATGTACAAATATCTGTTGAAGTCTTTGTTTCAGTGCTTTTGGGTATATACCCAGGAATGGAATTATGGGTCATGTGGTAATTCTACGTTCAGCTTTTGGAGGTAGCACCAAACCACAGTGACTACACCATTTTACATTCTAACCAGCAACATATGAGGGTTCAAATTTCTCCACTTCCTTACCAACACTTGTTATTTTCCACTGATTTGATTGTAGCCATCCTAGCAGTTGTGAGGTTATATTTCATTGTGGTTTTGATTTGCATTTCCCTCATGACTAGTGATGTTAGGCATCTTTTCATGTGCTTATTGGGCATTTGCATATATTCTTTAAAGAAATGTCTATTCAAGTTCTTTTTTAAATTAGGTTGTCTTTTTGTTATAGTAGTTACAGTAGTTCTTTATATATTCCAGATATTAAACCTTTATCAGATATAAGATTTGCAAATATTTCTCCACTCCATAGGCTGTCTTTTCACTTTCTTGATAATGTCCTTCAATGCATAAAAGTTTTTAATTTTGATGAAGTCCAATTTATCAATTTTTACATTTGTTACACATGCTTTTGGTATCATATCTAAGAACATATTACAAAATTCAAAGTCATGAAGATTTACCCCTATGTTTTCTTTTGTTTTACACTTTAGCTCTTTTACTTAGGTTGTTGATGTATTTCCAGTTAATTTTCGTATATGAGGTAGAAGTCCAACTTCATTCTTCTGCTTGTGGAAATTCAGTTGATCCAGCATCATCTATTGAAGAGACTATTCTTTCCCCATTGAATGGCCTTGGCACCCTTGCCAAAACTCAACTGGCCATAGATATATGGGAGTACTTATGGACCCTCAATTTATTCCATTGGTCTATATGTCTATCCCTGTGCACATACCACATGGTTTTGATTACTGTAGCTTTGTAGTAAGTTTTGAAATCATAAAGTTTAAGTCCTACAATTTTGTTCTTTTTTTGAATGATTGTTTTGGCTATTCAGGGACCCTTGCAATTCCATATGAATTTGAATAATGGCTTTTCCAGTACTGCAAAAGAGGCTGTGGAATTTTTATAGGAATTACATGGAATCTGTAGATTATATTGTGTAGGACTGACATCTTAACAATATTGTCTTCCTACCTATGAACACAGGATATCTTTCCGTTTATTTAGATCTCCTTTAATTTCTTTCAGCAATGTTTTGTAGATTTCAGTGTAAAAGTCTTTCACCTCCTTCGTTTAATTTATTCCCAGGTATTTTATCCTTTTACATGCTATTGTAAATGAAACTGCTTTCTTAATTTCCTTTTTGAATTGTTCATTACTGGTGTATAGAAACACAATTGAGTTTTACGTGTTGATCTTGTACTCTGAAACTTTGCAGACCTCTTTATAAGCTCTAGCAGCTCTCTTGTGAATTCTTTGGGATTTTCTACATACAGGATCATATCATCTGTAAATAGAGATAGGTTTACTTCTTCTTTTCCAATTTGCATGATTTTTATTTCTTTTTCTTGTCTAATTGCTCTGGCTAGAACTTCCAGTAAATGCTGAATAGCAGTGGTGAAAGCAGGCATCTTTGTCTTTGTTTCTGATCTTACAGAGAAAGCTTTTAGTTTTTCACCATTGAGTATAATATTAGCTAGGGTTTTTCATAAATGCACTTTATCATGTTGAGTAAGTTCCAATCTACTCTTAGTTTTCTGAGAGTTTTTATCATGAAAGAGTGTTCGATTTTGTTAAATGCCTTTTCTCTATCAATTGAGATGATCATGTATTTTTTCCTTGATTCTATTAATGTGATGTATTTTTTTAATGTTGAACCACCCTTGCATCCTGGGATAAATCCACTTGGTCAGCGTGTATACTCCTTTTAATATGCTGATGGATTGAGTTTGCTAGGATTTCGTTGAGGATCTTTGCTTCTAAATTCATAAAAGATACTCATCTGCAGTTTTCTTTTCTTGTAATGTCTTCATCTGGCCTTGGTATCAAGGTAATCCTGGCCTCATAGAATAAGTTATGAAGTGTGCCCTCCTCTTCTATTTCTTTGGAAGATTTTGAGGATTGGTGTTAACCCTTTTTTAAATGTTTGGTAGAATTCACCAGTAAGCCATCTGATCCTGAACTTGTATTTGTTAGGAGGTTTTTGATTACTGATTTAATCTCTTGTTATAGGTCTGCTGAGATTTTCTGTTTCTTCCTGAGTCAGTTTAGGTAATTTGTGTGTTTCTAGAAATTTGTCTATTGCATCTAGGTCCTCTAATTTGTTGGCTTACAATTGGGAACAGTATTCTCGTATAATCCTTTTTATTATTTTAAGGTCAAAAATAATGTCCCCAGTTTCATTTCTGATGTTAGTTGTGTCTTTTCTCTTTTTCTCTTTGTCAGTTTAGCAAAGGGCTTGTCAATTTTGTTCATCTTTTCAAAGAATCAATTTTTGGTTTTATTGATTCTCTCTATTATTTTCCTATTCTCTATTTTATCTCCCTTCTAATCTTTATTGCTTCCTTCTTTCTGCTAGCTTTGGGTGTAATTTGCTCTTCTTTTTCTAGTTCCTCAAGGTATAAAGTTAGGTTATTGATTTGAGATCATCTGTTTATTTGTTTTTGCTGAGAAAGATTCACTGTGAACTAACATCCATTGCCAACCTTCCTCTTTTTTTTACTTGAGGAATATCAGCCCTGAGCTAACATCTGTGCCAATCTTCCTCTTTTTGTATGTGGGTCGCCACCACATCATGGCTGACAAGGGGTGTAGGTCTGCACTCGGGATCCAAAACCACAAACCTGGGCCGCCAAAGCCAAACACGCCAAAGTCAACCACTACGCCACAGGGCCAGCCCCTTCTTTTTTAACTTAGGCATTTACAGCTATAAATGTCCCCCTGAGTACTGCTTTTGCTGCCTTCTATAAGTTTGAGATGTTCTATGTTTTGGTATGTTGTATTCATTTTTCATTAGTCTCCAAGTGTTTTCTAATTTCCCTTGTGATTTCTTCTTTGACCCATTGGTTGTTTAATTTCCACAAATTTGTGATTTTTTCCAATTTTCCTTCTGTTATTAATTTCTAGCTTCATTCCACTGTGCCAGAGAAAATACTTAGCATGATTTTAATCTTTTAAAATTTACTGAAATTTGTTTTGTGTCCTAACATATGGTCTACGCTGAAGAACGTTGCATGTGCTCTTGAGGAGAATGTGTATTCTGCTATCTGTTGGAGTGTTCTCTAGACGTCTGCAAGGTCTAGTTGGTTTACAGTGTTGTTCAAGTCCTCTATATCCTTATGGATCTCCTGTTTAGATGTTGAACCCTTTACTGTAAGTGGGATATTGAAGTCTCCAACTATTACTGCAGAACTGTCTATTTCTCCTTTCAACTCTGCCAATGCTTGCTTCATATATTTTTGGATTCTCATGTTTGGTGCATATCCATATATACTTTTAATAGCAATTTTTCTACTTCATCCTTAATATTTAGTTGAAAACAAACAAAAAATTTATTCAACTTATTAAAACTACCTATTTACCCCTTCTAAATGATAAATTGGATAAGATAAAATTTACACCTTACTTCGCAATACAATTTCCTTTCCAAAATAGCACAGAAAAATAACCTCGAACTCTAAAAGATTAAAGTATTATTCTATATTATAAATGTCAGGATTTCTTATTCATTAAATCTAATTAGTAAAATATAGAGCATATATCTTAAAAATACAAGCTATCCACGTTTAATGTGAGTCCAATTACATGAGCCCTGAAATATGGAACATTAATGTCAATCAATATATGGTATATGGTATTTTATATGGTATTTTAGAATGTTAAAAAATCCACCTGTTAAAAATGCTCCAAAATACACAACGACAACTGAAAACAGCATATATTCGTTTGGGAGAGGGGAGAAAATGAACTAATAACAAGAAAATCTAGATATTCTCTCTCCTACTCCCAAAT
The DNA here is from genome assembly GCF_021613505.1 of Equus quagga. Taxonomy (NCBI): domain Eukaryota; kingdom Metazoa; phylum Chordata; class Mammalia; order Perissodactyla; family Equidae; genus Equus; species Equus quagga. Next base: position 40,503,144 of record NC_060284.1, read on the forward strand.
ATCAGAAAATTCTCTAAAAATTCTATCTGAGCAAATACTATTACTTCTTACAAAGAGAATAACTCTAAAAGACATTAGATGTAGTAAATATTACCTCATTTTTTTCTTGCTTAGCTGGTCCTGGATTCTGTGCTCCATTTGCAGGCTCTTTTTCTGAAACTGAATTCTGGCCCAGGATTTCACTGCTAATAGGCCGCTGTGCCTCAACAGGTGTATCACTTCTTCCAGAAAGGTGCAAAAAACAAACAGGAAAAGATGGGAGTGAAGGAAAATATATTTTAGTTAGAAAAATTTTAATTTAAAACAATGAATATCTAGCCTAAGTGTTGACCAAATGCACAAAAATAGATTTTTTTATTTTCCTTTCTTAAGTACATAAGAGATTTTTTAAAAAATAGAATATGCTTATAAAGGAAGAGCACTGTATTATTAAGCAAGAAAGGTAGGTGCTCCATCTAAAATAAGCCATGTGGCCTTGGGAAAATCACTTACGTTCTCTGTGGTTCAGTTTCATCTATAAACTGAGTACTGTCATGCATCGCTTAACGATGGGTATGCGTTCTCAGAATTACGTCCTTAAGCGATATCACCGTCAAGCGACAGAGTGTACTTACAGAAACCTAGGTGGTATAGCCTACACACAGCCTAGGCTACATGATACTAATCTTATGAGACCACCCTCATATATGCAATCCGTCATTGACTGAAACATCATCATGCAGCACGTGACTCTTAATAGGTTGGATGATCTAATGCTTAAATTCTCTTTATGAACTCTTAATCTGTGATTTTGCTATCCAAACATTTATTTCTTTCCTCCAATATGTTTGAACAAAATTTTAAGAATTGTTGAGATTTATTAAAAGGCTTTCTTTGGTCTATTTGCACTTAACATAAAAGCTAAACATATACCTTTCCAATATTTTTAACGTATACTAATTAGTAAGCCTGACATCTTACGTCAGGTTGTTCCTAATATTCTTCTAAAACATGAGCAATTTCTACTTTTCATAGTAACTCTGTTCAAAATATTTAGTAATTAACATCATCCAAAGATGATGAATACCACAGACATTTACACACATTATGTATTGGTACCAGGCAGCATGAAAACAAGTACAAAAGTAAAATGATCCCTGTCTTCAAGGAATTTGATTATCAGGTAGCCTCATAATGGCCTCCCAGGCAGAAGTAAGACACATCAAAATGCAGGTCTAGGGTTCAGGAAAGCAGAGCTAGATAGGCATCTTAGTTAGGAGCCTTGTACTTATAAGTACCTAAACATACATACATGTAATATGCACCAGAAAGACCTGGGAAGAGTCTTCAGATACTAGACTGTGCTATATGCTGCTAATGACCATAAGAAGTCTCATTTTATGTCCACAAAATAGAATCTGTAGGAGTTATTAACTGTATAGAGATAGAATAAAATGACCTTCAAAAAGTAACATTTGATTTAATTTTACAATTTATACAGCACTTCCATTTGCATTATCTCATTTAACTTGCAGAATAACTTGTAAAATACATTATAACTTCCATTTCACACAAGAGGAAACCGACTCAAAAAACAAATAATTTTCCTAAAATTGCATACCTAATAAATAAAGCTAGGACTTGAATCCAGGTCTTCAGATTCCAAATCCAATGCTAGCCCATGCCTGAGGATACTGTTTTTTGGCAATTTAATTTTGAGTTGTCAAAGCTTATATATTTAAACTAAGATTTCTCTCTTTTTGTTTTCACTTTGTTTCTCTTCAACTGAAAAGATATTCTTCAAAACACCATGCACTCCTTTATAAACCTTTCTTTCCTGTTTTATCATCTTGTTCACCATACTAACTCAATCACTGTATCCTGGGGATGCAGCATGGTGCTAGCGCAGAGTAGACCCTCAAATATTTTTAAACGAATACTGACTTCAGACATCTATTATCATAAGTAGGAGTCTCTTCATGTGGCATCTTTAACATAACTGATCTAATCAAGCTTCCCAATATTTTTAAATTACACCAAAAATATTTTTAAAAACAAGGTAAACTTTTTCCAAAGTAAATTTTTGTAGTTTATCCACAGCATACTAGCTCTCCCATAGCATGTTATTAGCAGCCCTTTTGATGCAATGTCCTTACCAAGGACATAGGCTCTGAAGGGGAAGAATTTATACTGATTAAGTACCAATCAAATGCTTGCCACACTACTAGGAGCTTTATCTCATTTTGCAAGTCAACATTATTTTATAGAGGAGGTCACTGAGGCTCAGACAGATTAAGTAACTGTCCCAAGGTCACACAGCTAGTAAATGGCAAACCCAAGTCTGACTCCAAAGACCATGATCTATTCACTAAATTCCACACTGCTTTGCCTCATAAAGTTTTCCAATTTCAGAGGCATGACAGATGTTTTCTGGATTATTGCTACTGCTCAGCTAATAACAAGTGTATTACTTACTTCTTGACATGTCACATTTTACCTCTCTGCTTATCTATAATGGTCTATTAACTCATATTCTACTTCTTTCCATCTTTATCTAGTCATTCCTCAATTTCTACCATTTTACGCAGGCAACAGCACATGTAGAGTCAGATTTGACTGGATTTGCGTCCTTTTTCTTTATAAAGACAATCCCACTGGTGCACAAGTCCAAACATGCCATTCATTATGTTGACCAAGAAGCAGCTGTCATCTTATGTACTCAGAAGAATATCAGCAGATGCCCCAGAATTGAAGCCCAGCATTCCAGACAATAACAATTTCTCTAAAGGGACTGGAAAGTCCAAGAAAAGTTTAAGATAGTCTCTACCAATGCTCAAGACTCCCTATTCCTTTGGAATTTAGATAATAGGATGCTGCTATAGTAAATTATACTCATCCATTTTCATCACTAGGTATCATTTCTAATCTTTCAAATATGAAATATAGAGCAATAAGATGCCTTAAGAAGTCACCCTAGGTTTTAGGAAGTCCCCTTACTTAACTAGAATCCCCCCCTCTTTCGGGACATTAAAGAAAGTATCACAACCTCCCCTACTCTGTAATCTCACAGTAACTTAAAAGAAAATCCTTCTGTATATATTTATCCTGTATTTCTTGTGCTTAACTAAAGATCTCCTCTTGCTTTAATTAGAAACAGAAATTCCAAGTCCAGTGTTCCTTCCTCAATAAAGAATACCTCCAACTATCCTATGTGAAAGAGAAAAGATTTAGTTTTTGCACTCTTTTGTGCTCAATCAATAAATTTATTGCAGTCAATAGTAATACTTCATGGTATCAACTCTGAGTATAGGAAACCAGCTTTATGTCCCAATGGGTTTCCTGGAAAAACAAGGCTGGAAGTCTCCTAACCCTTGAAATAAAGAACTATTAATGAGAAAATTATTATTTTATGCCAGGTTTGAAGGAAAAACTAAATGGTGGCTTTAACACTTATTTCCTTCACATATATAAAGAACTACTAAAAAAAAGCTAGGTACAGTCAGAGATTTTTATGTACACATGTTCAATATAAGTACTATTTACAGGAGAAAAAAATGGAAGCAATCTCTTGCCTTACAATAAGGAATTAGCTAAAATTATGACACAGTCACATAATGGAATACTGCACTCATCATTAGTCACTGATCCCAATAAATGTTTAAGAATATGGGAAAATATTAATGATCAAGTGAAAAAAGAAAATTATATGAAAATATATATAGTACATTTCCAATTTTAAAAAATATATTCAAAGAAAAAAGACTTGTAATCTAAGTGTAAGATTTTAATTATCATATTTATACTCTTCTATATTTTCCAAAATTTCTTCAATGCACATATATTGCCTTTACAACCAGCAAAAGAATAATACAGAATATAAAAACAAAGATTTTCCCTGATATTTTTAATTATCAAAAATTTTAAAATCCTGTAAAGTTTTAAGGACTAACTTTCAACTAAAGGGATTTGAACATTAAGAAAAAAACACACACCTACAACAATTAGTCTATATCACACTTGGGGAGATTTCCTCATTTTTATGAGCACATACTTACCGTTCAGGGGATTCTTCATAAATACTGTGACATTCTGTATTCTCAAGCATGAGACTTCTACTGAGGTTTTGTACCCCCGGATAATGGAAGTTAGCAAAGGAGTGTGACATTGGAGAAGTTTTGTTCCCAAGGTCTGAGATTCTCTTATCATGACTGGTGAGTCCACAAGTGAGGCCATCTAAAGCAGGATTCAGAGAGCGGGTCATATAGGCATCAGCTGATTGAGGCCTTCTCATTGGAGATGATGGATAGGGAGAAAGTTTGCTGATAAGAGGAGTCAAAAGATCAGCATATGCAGCTTTTGTGGGTTTCAGAAGTTTGTCAACATGAATATTAAGCATTTTCTGTTCAAAAGCACAAGAGAAGACAGAAGATGGGAGATTCTGAAGCCATGACAATAAACTCAGATCCAAATCATCACAACCATTACCACATAAGAGATCAATGCCAAGAAGTACTTCACTTTCTGTTATTTCTTCTCCAGTTGCTTTACTTTGACAAAACTCTACACAGCATTCATAAAGTAGGCCCTTCATTACAAGCTGAAATAAACGATTGTTACTTGCTTTAAAACCAGCCTCACTTAGCTTCCTATCAGCAGGGATGAATTCTGCAACCATGACACAAGCCTCTTCAAAACAGTGAACTCGTGCAGTGCTGGGATTCCAGTCCTTAAATTCGGCATGATTGGTGAGACGAGGCAAAGTCAAAAGCAAACAGAGCTTGCTATAATCATCTTTAGAAGGACAGTACTCTTCTAGGGCATGTAAACACTGCACTGCTTCTTGCATGGTAAATTCCAGCTGTAAGAAAAATATAACTGGTCACTATAAACAGAGATGCTGTGAAATATGAAAACAATGAGAGTATTTTATTCAAATTCAAAGATACTTTACAAACTTTCATAAACTATTCAAGTACAAAAGGATAAACTCTAGTGTCACAGAATACTCATCTAATTTGCAGGATATTTAACAACTTTCAAGTCAGGAACCAAAATGTTTTTCACTACTACAATAAAAAGATTAAATAATTTGGTTAATTTGCACATTAAACTTTATAAAAGTAGTATTCTAATTCAGGCTTAAGACTATCATTTTCAAATGTATAATTTTTTAAGGGTAAGAATAATTGAGCTTTCTAGAAATGAAAACTGAAACATGCCAATTGTTTATATAGTTTGCTATCACTCCAGCTTACTCAAGAGCAAAAGAGCCATTCTCTTAGCTCAAACTTGCCATAGAACAAATCTGTGTGGGGAAACAAAGCAAATCATCTACAGTTCATTTACTACAAAAACAGTCCAGAGATAGAACAAAAGAAAACTTAGCTGAGAGACAAATTAGCAATAATTTGTTAGTGAATATTATCTAAGAATCATAAGCTTTTAACGATGTAAGGAACCTTAGAGCTTATGTAGTCCATATCTTAACATATGGGAAAAGTCAGGTTGCAGATTTAACCAAGTTAATTCAGTTGGTCAGTGACAAAGATAGAATAAAAATTAGGTATTTTAACTCATATTCCAGTGATCTTTCCACTTTTGAACATCACTATCTGGTAAACATTTCTCTATCATATATGAAAGTCCCCACTGTAATATCCTTTTGGTTTACTTCAATGAACACTTAACTGGCATTTAATAAAAGTTTCCTTGGTTTTGGATGTAACGATACTAATATTAAAACTTTAAAAGTAACTCTAATCAAAAATAATACCATTAAATTTAAATTGTCATAAAGACATAAACATTTTATCAAAAAACAATCTCCGGATCAAAGAAAATACTGAAAAGACAGAAAGAGGAGGTAAAGATAATCAATTTCTGGGATATGAAAAGAAATAAAAATGTAAAGTCATCAAGTCAAACACCTATTACTATATAAACCATAAACAAGAGGGGAGCATACATTCTCCAACCAGCCAGCCATTCATTGATCATCTTTGCCTAAATCACCAAACTTAGAAGCACTACAGATTGAAAGTACTACAGCTAGAAAAGAGCAGATCTTGCCTCATCCTGGCTCATAAAAACCTTGTCAACTCATGATACTAATCTTTTGTTTTAGTGAATAAAATACTTATGACTAAAACAAGACTATGGCGCAAACCTTCAGGAATAAAAATCTTACATGCTGGGGTTCATCTTCTGCCGACATTGCATTGTTAACACATAAAGCTTCTAAAAACTTCTGCTTCAGGATAATATAACGAAACCTGTGAAACATAAAATAGGAAATATTAAAATGATTAAAAAACTGAATTACAGAAATGTCAAAAACAAGAAATGAAACAAGTTCATGAAGCAAAACAAGTCAAGTTTGTTTTAAGGGATTATTTCTCTAAAAAAATAATTTTTTAAATTAATTCTCCAATATTTCATAAGACAAGTATACTTATAAGTTACTGTAAGTACTTTTGCTTTCAGAAAATTCTGAAAATATTTTACTAAGCTTATCACACTGAAGCCACAATTAAAATAATTTCAGCAGCAAGTAATCACAATTTAATACTCTAAGGAGGGATTTCTATTTCCAATATCAATTCTAAACAAAAATCAAGTTTTTATAGAAGATGTCAAATGTCACCCAATATGAAATCAAAATCCTTTATATTCAAAATGTTTTGTTTTTCCAAATATGTCCTTTTTTCTTTTCAAACATGAGAAAGGTCTAATAAAAATAGGGCTGAAAGGGTAAGAAGAAATGAACAAGATTTCTAAAAAGTCACAAAATAACTATAGACTTAAAACTTTTAATGGGGATTTTTCAGTGAGGAGAAAGGAGAACAAAGAGTCCACTTGACTACTCTAGGAATCAAAAAATGTTGGATGCCTTAAGCACTTTAAAGAAAAAGTATTTCTAAGGGCTGAAAGGAAACAATAATGAAGCTTCAGTCATTCTTTCAACATTGTTGTAGTAGCAAATACATGTCAAACAAAACAAAATCCCTGCCTTCATGAAGAGGGTCATCTAATAAATTGTATGAAATACATATAGGGTTCAGTAAGGTTTCAAAGGAGTATGAAACCAATTCTACGAGAAGAGGGAAGAAGTAAAAGGAAAATCTTATGAGAACTGACTCCTGGAAGATGATCAAGAGTGAGCTATGTAAAGGCAGGTGGTGGTGAAAGGAATAGTATTCCAGACAAACGAAGAATATACAAAAGCAAAGAGATATCAAATAGCATGGTATGAATGGAGAATGAAAAAACAATATGAGGTTCCACTTTTGGTAATGGTGGAGTAACGTGTATCTGGCTAACCTTTCTACAGATAAGAATTATAAACCCTAGACACAATACAAAAAATAACTATTTGAAAGCACTGAAGAAAAACAAAAACCTGGCACAACTAGCAGGAAGTCAATCCTTGAAAAAAGGGAACTTTAGGGTGTGAGATTCAAGGCTATAAAGCCTTCCAGCTGAAGGCACTCCCCAGTCCACAAAGTGGGAGCTAGAACTCAAGCAGAAAGCTGCAGTCTTACAGGCTTGAGAAATCAGCAAGAAGTTTGGTACTGTCAGAACAGCTGAAAAGCAGCAGGGAGAGTAGGGAGACCCAAAAAAGGAGGAAGCAACAATGAGAAATACACCAAAACCTATTACATAAACTCTGACCAAATCCTTGGCTGTCCCTGAAACTGTGAAGATGCAAGGAACACTCCAAGGAGCCCAGGAAAGCAAGAGAAAGAAGGTTAAATAACTGAGCAGAGATTTTACCTGGCATTCATTGGGCAAGAGAGAGAGTTTGCATTTTCAGTGTAACCAAGTTAACTCCCTACATGAATAAAAATCAACACTTTTCAAAGGAAGATAACAGAATCTAGAGTTTCAACAAAGAACCCACAATGTGCAGAGTACATTAAAAAATGACTAGATATGTGGCGGAAAAGAAAGTGACTCATAGTTAAGAGAAAAGGCAATCAATAGAAACTGAGCCTGATGTGACCTAGAATGGAATTACCAAATAAGGACTATTAGCAAACAAGCAGCTACTATAAATATGTTCAAGAACTTAAAGGGAAATATAATTACAATGAACAGACAGATGGGAATATTTCAGCAGAAAAATTATAAATAAAAGGAAATTCTGAAACTGAAAAGTACAATATTTGAAATGAAAAATTCATTGCTTATGAGCAGATCACTAATTTACAGACACAAAATGTTCAGCAAAATACAAAGAAATCACACTTAAGCACATCATAATCAAACTGCTGAAAAACTAGTGATAAAAAGAAAAACTTCAAGGCAGCCAGAAGAGAAAGACAAAAAAAGAAACATCACATACAAGAGAATAAGGATAACTGTTTGTCAGAAATACTGGAGGCCAGGAGACAATGGAATGACATCTTTAAAATCTTTTCACTATTTTGAAGAAACAACTGCCTCAGATATGGCCCTTGTGACTTTTTGTATATAGGCATTGTTGACTAAGTAGGTTTAGATATCAGATTTTGAACTAACTGAAGTACTATGCAACTTGTCCTCTAGAAATGCTCCAAATCCATGGGATTGAATATATTATTTTCTGGGAAAGCTAAGAGTCTCATTTTTTAATTTTTGTTTATTGTTTTATTTTGCTAAGCTTTTACCAATGATAAGATACTAAAAATTTCAGATGAAATCTTACCTTTTTTTGTCAAATTTTTCCATACATTCTAGAGGCTGAATGAACTGAAGCACTTCATCCCACTGACCATCAAGTATTAGCTGCCTATATAAAGAAAAACTCACATGTCATCAAATTTAGGTTATACTAGTTAAAAGCAGAATAGATGACAAGATAGTATTAAAATTTTACAAAGCAGATAATAAGATTAATGTTTTACTTGATTCCTAAAAACTGTAATAAAATTTTTTCACAACTTATTTTTAACAACATATGCTATATGAGAAGAATTTATGAATCTACTACCACTCCTTATTCTAATATATAGGTGGATTTTTCACCTATGTAAAAACATTGGACTAAGTCTAAAAGTTCCTTTATTTCCCTATTCATCTTACAGTTTTAAAGTTATTCTGTTTTATTTAGAGGACAGTGTGTGGGTATGTTCCAGTCTCACTAAATCAGTGGTTCTCCACCATGGGCAATTTTACCCCCAGGAGACATCTAGCACTATCTGGAGACATTTTTTGTTGTCACAACTGCTACTGGCAGAGAGGCAGCTAAACATTCTATAATGCACAAGACAACCATACACACACACACACACACACACACACCCCCCAAAGCATTTTCTGGCCCAAAATGTTAATAGTGCCAAGGTTGAGAAATCCTACTCTAAACTGTGAATTCTACATCTTTGAGGCATTTGACACTAAAGTTTACACTCTGAGAATGAAATAATAAGTAATAAGATCAGGTTTCATTCTACTTTAGTGGTCTATAAAACTTCCAAAAGTTTAAGGCATTTTTATTGCTGTTCTTGTTTTATAATAGTAATTTCCCTACTTTTGGATTTTTAGAACAGTAAAATTTTAAAAAGAAGAGATGGGCAGGAGGATCCATATAGGATTGCCAACTTTTGATTCTATAAAGAAGGACTATTAATAAAAAGCAATCACAATATATATCATAATCATTTTATAAAGGGACACAATATTTAAAAAGTAGAAGGAACACAATTTCAAAGGCCAGCCCTTTAAGATGAATACATTTAATTTAACGAGAAATTTACTATTCTATAATTCCTTGCATTTCACCTCAGACCAGTAAATCTTCATCACATACCAAGAGGTTCCTGGAGGGGGATATTTGAGAGCCACTGCTAAATTCCAGGAGTAGCAATGCTTGAAAGACAAGGCCGGAAGATACTGCCTCAGCACTGTTTCCTGACCATATCACTGACTAAGCTCCCTGGGGCTGAATGACATTCGTAGCACCAAATAAAGGGAAGTGCAACGAGTAAACTCCCCTAATGCAATAAAGCTTTCTTTAAAAAAAGTTCCTTTGTCATGAGTTAGGAGCACTTCATTTCTTAAGGCTTTCCAAGTCACAAAATGCCACATGTCCAAGAATCTGTACTCCTTGTCAAGGACATTTGGTATCACATAAGCACAGAGTACATTTCTGTCTGGAAATTTGGGTTTTTCTTTTGCCGTCCAATTCAAGTTAGGATATATTTAATTTTTCCATTTTGGCAAATATGTTAACTCCCTTTTGCTGTGAAATTCCACCTCCAAGAATCTCACTCTAAGGAAACAGTCCAAGATATAGAAAAAGTCATATGTATAAAAGATGCTCGGTAGAGTATTTAAGAAAAATTGGAAACAATTTAAATGTCTAAAAATAGGGGAACCATTAGGAAATTAAGTAAATTGAAAAATTTCTAAGTATAAATTTGTAATCACACAGAGAATCCTTATGAAGTTAAAGGATAAAGCATGATACTAAATTATAAATGCAACAGAATTGCTATGGGTTTTTTTTTTAAATATGCACAGAAAATTACCAGTAGTGTGTCTGGGTAGTGGGGTGATTTTTCTTCTTTATTTTTCTATATTTTCTATAAAGAATATGTTTATATAATGAGAATGTTTTATTTCTATAGCCAAAAAAAGGCATTTCAGAAATATTTTCTTTATCTTTCTGGGGTCTCTGATTTCTAAATCAAATATCTTTTATGATGATGCCACAACCAAAATGGAGTTTGTGACTCTTGTTTTTTTAATGGACCTCTGGATCTTACTACTGAAAACATTCTACAGAAAACATTATTTTGTAAATGTTCTATTATAAAAACAAACATTTTAAAAAATTATACTTACATAGCCTTTTCACGATTTAAAGATCTACCTATATTATACATATTACCTTATTAATACTTAATATTTCCTTGAAAGACCTACAAACCTCACAGTACTAATGAAATCATACCTCAGGAAAAGCATATCATCTGAAAATAGTCCATTTATGACTCCACTTTCCTTCTCAAGGGCCAACATACTAATGTGAAGCTTCTTTGAATTCAAGAAGTCTAAAATTAGCTTAATGATTTCAACCTCTTTTACATTCACTGTTTCTTCAGCCGTCATGTTGAAAGCCTAAATATTAAACCAAACAAAAACAAAAATTAGTCCTATTACTTTATTTATAAGTGTTATTAACTGTCTGGAAACTACATATAACAGGTTTCTTGGAAATATTTAGTACAAGAATTCTGAAGTGAAATTAACTTAATATTTATCAAAACCAGGTCACTCTTTAATGTGTGATAAAGGTATAGCTATGATTTTAAAAGTCCTTATCTTTGAGAGATACATATTGGAATAATTATAGATTAAATAGTCTGTGATTTGCTTCAAAATAATACAAGAGGTAGAAAGTGGGAGGAGGTAAAGATGAAACAAGAACAATCATGACTATTAAAGTGGGGTAACAAGTAAATGGAGGTTCATTAAGTTTGCTATGGTCTGGACGTTTATGTCCTCCCAAAATTCACATGTTGAAATCCAAACCCCCAAAGAGATGGTATTAGGAGGTGGGGCCCTTGAGAGGTGATTAGGTCATGAGGGGCAGAGCCCTCATGATTGAGATTAGTGTCCTGATAAAAAGAGACACCAGAAAGCTAGCTCAACCCTTCCACTTTGTAAGGATACAACGGCAGCCTGATCTTGGACTTCCAGCCTCTAGAACTGTGAGCAATAAATTTCTGCTATTTATAAGCCACCTAGTTTATGGTATTCTATTATAGCAGCCCAAATGGAATAAGACAATAATATCATCTACTCTTACACATTTACAATTAGCTATAATGAAGTATATTTTAAAAAGTCACTAATGACCAAACCACATTTAACTGTGTCCTAAATACCTTGCCCTAGGTATGCCCTAATACACTCATTCAATAAGCACTTATTGCCTTTTCTCTGTGATAGGCACTGTCCTGTACTCACTAGGCACTGTCCTGTACTCAGGAGACACTGGCCCTGTCCTTAAGAAGCTTATACTCTAACAGCAACACATAAAATGTTGTACCCTGTACTTTGGAGGCAAATAAAACAAGGCTGGTTACAATGTGCAATTTTAAGTCATACTGGTACTATCATAGCATTAGGTCAACATTCTCGTTTTACAGACAAGTTCATACAAGTTAAATTACCTAAGTTGTTGCGGTTTTCAAATGTTAAGGCTCAGTAATACAAAAGTCTACCATGCAAAGGGGACTAGCTGCAAAGAAACCTCATCAGATGAAATAGACTGTAAGCATATCTTTCTCAGAGGACCAACTAACTTTAACCAAGCTCAGAGAAACATAAACACCTACACGTATGCACATAGGTTAATTTTTTTCAATTTTTTTGCTATTTTGTCAATTTATTTCTGCATAATGAGAAATGTAAATATCTAGCAGACTAGAATGCTCACATCAGATGAGTATATTTTCCCCTCTTAGGTAGAGAAGGTGGTAGGGTAAACAAGGGACAAAGCATGGGAAGATAATTATGCTACTTAAATTTTTTTTTTTTTTAAGATTTTATTTTCTTCCTTTTTCTCCACAAAGCCTCCCGGTACATAGTTGTATATTCTTTGTTGTGGGTCCTTCTAGTTGTGGCATGTGGGACGCAGCCTCAGCGTGGTTTGATGAGCAGTGCCATGTCCGAGCCCAGGATTCGAACCAATGAAACAGCAGGCTGCCTGCAGCAGAGCGCACGAACTTAACCACTCAACCACGGGGCCAGCCCCTATACAACTTAAATATTTAATGGCATCAGACTAAGCTAATCTCAAATACCCATCTCCACAAGAAGGCCATGCCTGCCTCAGGAAACAGACAAATCACAAATCTGTCTCCCGATGGGCCAGCAACCCAATTCCTCATGCTTTGTGTTTGTCTTTGCTATTTTCTGAGCTGAGCACCACTCGCGTTTTGATAGACTTTGTCCAAAAGAAGATACAATAAAATTAATGATATTTCCACCCACTAAATTCTAAGCACATTTCAGAACTGTCTCCCTGAGATTACTCCTAGATCACACTGATTAGTGATTTTAGCATTCCCCAAATATTCATAATTCTTACCAGCAAAACAACAGCTTTTACAAATTTAACTCTCAGAAAAATAGTTGTATTCCCCCCCATCTCTAAGTTCTTAGAGGGTACTTCACTTATATCACTATATACCAATCATACAACTTAGTGCAGAATTCAGACTACAATTTTCTAATGTTGTTTAAAACAACCAATGATATTAAACATTTTATAGGCCTCATATTATTCAACATTCAGTCTAAATACTAGGTAACTCTGGAGTTACTATGAATCTACAGCAATAGTCCCACTTTAAATCATAACTACAAGTTGCATGTTGCCATCATTTCTAGTCACTAAAGCCTAAAAGAAGAAATATATTCTTACAAATACATATTTTAAACTGACTTTACATTTAAATTTTGAATAGATACAGAAAATGTATCCTAATTAACCTAGAATTGTTCAGGGTTTTTTTTTTAATTAATTAAAAAAAGACAAGTTTTAATTCTATACTGTGAAATTCCCAGTAGAAAAGTATGGTATTTTAATCACCCAACTCAGAATTTAATTCTTATAAACTTCACTGTTGCTGGATACAGTATAAAACATAGGCACAGGCTTAAGGACTTTATCTTAGAATTATTCTTTTCTAACTACCCTGTGCTACTACAACATTTGTAAAAGGTCTGAAAATCCTAGCTATATAATTTAGAAGCTAGATACACGATATATGTATTTTTAAAGATAACATATAAACTTCACGAACATTTTTAAATTTCCTTAAACTATTAATCACTACAAAGCCAGAATTTTTCTCTAATTCAGAGCAGTAGAATTCAATAACAAATGCTTCTTCCCCTGCTCCTCAAGAGAGGCTGGAAATCAGTAAGATTTAACTAGCTTAGGAAGTACTAAAATTATTTATAAAATGAGATGTACAGTACATGATAACTGTTCAATAAGTGTTAGTTGAATTAACTTAAGATGCAAAAAGCAATGAAGAAATGTCTCTAAAAAAGTACAGAGGAGATGATTTTGTTTCCAACTGTTTTAAAAGCCATTCAAAAGGATAGAGCTCTGGCCCTTCAATCTGACTATTTAGCCAATGTCAACTCGAACAACATCTTAGGTAGACTGTCAGCCCATGGTACATGTGAACAATTACTCACCAGGCAGAATTTATGTAAGGCCAACAATAAAGTGTATTCCACTGAAAATAGAAAATAAAATGAAAAAAAAATCAGAACGTTTCAGTATTTCCCTATTAAATGACAGATTTAACTGTAAAAAAAAAATCATGAAAACATAATTCTATAGATTTTCCTTTAAGAAGTAAATTTTTACTTATATCCAAATATCTGGACTAGGTGAAGTAAGGAAACAAGAGTATTCCTTAAAAACAAGTTTATCTGGGGCCTGCCCAGTGGCGCAGCAGTTAAGTTCACACGTTCCATTTCGACGGCCCGGAGTTTGCCAGTTTGGATCCTGGGTGTGGACATGGCACCGCTTGGCAAGCCATCCTGTGGCGGGCATCCCACATATAAACTAGAGGAAGATGGGCATGGATGTTAGCTCAGGGCCAGTCTTCCTCAGCAAAAAGAGGAGGATTGGCGACAGATGTTAGCTCAGGGCTAATCTTCCTCAAAAAAATAAATAAATAAATAAGTAAAATAAAAACAAGTTTATCCAGCTTCCAGCTGGAAGGTAGTTAGCATTTTAGTACTAGGATGCAATTAACACCTACAGAAACTAAATTCCAGATGGGGTCCCTATGTGGACTCCTACAGATTACTATCTTAGTGAATCAAGATTAGAAGGATGTATTAAGGGGAAAGAAAATTATTTTTAGAAATCTAAGATTAAAGGTAAAAAGAATAGATAAGAAAAAAATAATGGCAATAGAAATATATCGACTTCTATATATATTTCCATACATAGTTATGGAAAAAGTTTCATTAAAAAAATATCAGTGGAGGGTCTGGCCTTCTGGCGTAGTGGTTAAGTTTGTGCCTTCCACTTCGGCAGCCCGGGGTTCACAGGTTCAGATCCTGGGCGTGGACCTACACACCACTTGTCAAGACACGTTCTGGTGGCATCCTACATAGAAAACTAGGACTCACAACTAGGATATACAACTATGTACTGGGTCTTTGGGGAGAAAACAAATATATCTATCAGTGGAAATTTTCTAACCAAATATAAATAAATACAATTTAAACGTTCCTTTGCAGGGGCTGGCCCCATGGCCGAGTGGTTAAGTTTGCGCGCTCTGGTGCAGGCGGCCCAGTGTTTCGTCAGTTCGAATCCTGGGCGCAGACACGGCACCACTCATTGAGTCACACTGAGGTGGCGTCCCACATGCCACAACTAGAAGGCCCCACAACTAAGAATATACAACTATGTACCAGGGGGCTTTGGGGAGAAAAAGGAAAAACAATAAAATCTTAAAAAAAAAATAATAAATGTTCCTTTGCAATGAGGTTATTTTACTTACTTATGATACAGACTAGGAAGGAAGCAAAATGCAAAAGGCTAAGAATGATTCAGAAGTACAAGATTAAGAGAATTAGGGCACAGCCATTATAAATTTTATAGTCAAGGAAAAAGTGCTTAAGGAAGGCTCCATTAATCCCCAACTCCATCCCAAACAACAAAACCACTCTCTTTAATCTTCCAAGTATTACAGAGTGCCTACCACTGAACAATAGTGCTTTACCATTCCAGTTTACAGGCAAAAATGCAGATAAGGAAATGAAGTACTATTAAGCTTTTAAATAAAATATCAAATTACAACACAAGACTACTATACCTTTTCCTTAAAAAAAAAAAAAAAATCGAGAAAAAAATTTGCTACCTATCTTTTTAATAAAATAGCATTCCAAAAATTTATGCTGCCGCTAGGTCATTTAATTGTAAATGTCTGGTCCTTCAGGAATCTAAATGTGATGTTGCAAGTCATTTAATGTCTGTGGGCCTCAATTTCTTCATACATTAAAAAAAAAGGGTTGGGGCTGGCCCCCTGGCAGAGTGGTTAAGTTCACGTGCTCGGCAGCAGGCAGCCCAGTGTTTCGTTGGTTCGAATCCTGGGCTCGGACATGGCACTGCTCATCAAACCACGCTGAGGCTGCGTCCCACATGCCACAACTAGAAGGACCCACAACGAAGAATATACAACTATGTACTGGGGGGCTTTGGGGAGAAAAAGGAAAAAATAAAAATCTAAAATAAAAAAATAAAAAAAATTTTAAAAAGAGGGTTAGTTTGGCTAATTTCTATGATTTCCCTTTGAGTTTTATAATTTGCCTTAACTCACATTTCAATAATAGGAAGTATATATTCTTAACAGGAAATATCAAGTCTGGGATAACCAAAAGTCTCTAATCTATAATGTCAGTTTAATAAGAGGAAGGAAAATAGATTTGGTTTAGATCATTTAAGCAAACAAACAAAAGAAAAGCCCTTCTAACTGCAAAGCTCTGTCATGACTGCTAATCAGCTAACGTCTGTAATGTGGATGCAGCATGTGTCCCTTCTTACTGCTGACAGCTGTTCTCTATTCATCAATTATTATAATTTACCTTCTGGAACTGTGAATGATTTTTGGCCAAAAGAACAAATTACGTTAAAAGCAGGTACAGCTTTATAGAACTATAAAAAGAAAAGAATTCAATTAACATAAATGATATGTTGTATATATGCATAAAATATCTCTGGAAAAAAATACAAGAAATTGACAAAAGTGGTCATCTCCAAGAAGGAAAACTAGATAATCAAAGAATAAAAACTGAGAGAAGACTTTTCACTATAAACCCTTTTGTACCTTTTGAATTTTGTACCACGTACAAATATTACCTATTCAAAAAATTTAAAAACAAATATGAAACAAGTAATAAATTTCCAATCGCAAATAACTGGAAGGAATTAGTAATATAATGAATTCAATATGTATGTAATAAAGTAATAACATTTCAGAGTGATTTGTATTTTTTTCATAACCCAAAACCCTCTTCTCAGATCTGACTCAAATATTACTTCCATCTTTCTCTATGAGATAAAGTATTTGTGTTCTTTCCATATCCAAACCCACAAATACTTTAAAAACATATTTAATTACTGAAGTACTAAAAATTTACAAGAGAAGCAAAAGCTATTTTTGACAGACTGTGTAATTAAGTCACATAAAGCAGAAAAAGTAAAGAAAAAAACTGTCAAATTTGGCACTAAAAATGCAAACCTTCCATTTAACAGAAGTTGCCAAAAACAAACTTAAAAGACAAGGAACAAGCTAGGACTAAAAACAACACACATGAACAGTTAAATGGTTACCATCCAGAACACATAAACAGCATCTCCAAATCAATACGCCCCCCCCAAAAATTCCAGTTGAACAATGAGCAAAAAATACAGGCAATTCACAGAACTACAAATGACCAATAAATTTATGAAAAGATGTTCAACCCCACTAGTGATGTTAAAATAAGATACCATTTATGGCCTACCAGTTTTGCAAAAATAAAAAAGACCTGATAATATCTAGTGTTGACATGAATGTGGGTAAACGCCCTTTCATACATTGTGTTAAGAATGTAAATTGGAACAGATTTTTTGAGCGAGAGTTTGACAGCATAAAATTTTTCTCTTTGAAAATTTTAAATGTATATACTCCTTGACTTACCAATTCCAGTTCTACTTCTAAGAACCTATCCTGCAAAAATACTTGCAAATATATACAAAGATACATATACAAAGATGTACCTTGAAGATTTGTTTGTAATAAAGAAAAACTAGAAATAAATTGAGCTCCCATCAATAGACAAACTGTTAAATTATGGTAAATTCATCCTACAGAATACTAACACAGCGATGTAGATCCATGAATCCTAACAATGGAAAGGCACATCACAGAACAATACAGCTATCAATATTTGCTGACTGGATGAATATAAATAGGCCCATTATTTTTTTTAAAAAGGGAGGGCATGATATCGCTATGCCTAAATAAATAACAAAGAAAGGTCTGGAGGAATACATATCAAACTGTTCAGAGTGGTTACCTCTAAAGAGAAGAATGGGAATGGATGGAGGGCAGGAACTAGGAAGGGAAAGCGACTGAAGGGAGACTTTTTTTAGGATCTTTACTTATATTGTTTAATTGATCCTTATAACAATCCTATGAGATAGGCAAGCTCATCCTCATTTTACACTTGGCTTTGTAAGGTTAAGAATTAGCCTAGTATTTACATGAAGGCTAAACACATCTCACTAGCAGCTGAATACTTCTTTCAGAATTGTGTCAGGACATAAGTCCTGATGTCAGCATCGATGTCAACACCATCCAGGAAATCTTTCAGAAGTACCAGAGGGAACCTATTTAAAAGGGTAGCAAAACAACCAAAGGGCAAAGAGGAGGCAAAAATACGAATGTTTTTAGATTAATTTTTAAATCAATTTTTCATTAGTTTCTTAAACATCTGGGCTGCCTTATCTTGGTAGCCAGAGAAGAAACTGTCTCCTCTTCCTCAATTCATATCCTAAGCTTTGTAGCAATGAAAATTAGAATTTCTGACTGAGAAAGAGACAGAAATGCAGAGACAGAAAGGACAGGCAAAGAGAGAGAAACAGAGAGAAAGAGAGAGAGAGAAAGACGTAGAAAAGGAGGAAAGGAGGGAGAGAAGAAAGGAAGGAAATACAGAAGCCAAAGGTTACAACCCTGTGGCAAGATTGCAACCATAAGTCTACCAGATTCTAAAGCTCTTTCTACTATATCACACTGATTCTCAAGAAAGGGAAGGGCAAAGATAGCTTACAAAAACAAAGAAAAACATAAAATGGATATGGATAGAGTCACCTAAATATGCCAAAATGAAAACGCTTCATAGTACTGAAATAATTTTTAAAAACGATTCCAACACAGGTTCCTAGTTCTATGATTTTTCACATTATTTTTATATTAAACAATGTTAATAGGGTACGTAATCAAACTAGAAGTCTGCATTAATAACAATCTAACCAGACTTTTAAACATGCACTTTTAGCTGGACAAAAAGTATTAGCTCAACTGTGTAAGAAACTAAAATGAAATTAAAGATTGCTTTTTTTTTTTTCGGCTTCTTATTCTAAAAGGTCTCTCCAGGTCTGACAAAACATACTTCCTAACTCTTACTTAATAAACTCCACTTAATTTTTAAATTATGTTATCTAAATGAATACTGCCATCAAAAAATAAACAGTACTGAAACTGATCGGGAGGGAGGGAACCTCCAAAGAGAAAAATTTAGATCTAAGAACTCTAAAGTTTAACAGTTTAACTTTCAAGTTTAAAACAAATTTGAGTTTTCAAAATCTATTAAAAACCACACCAAATATGGGAAATCCAGATAAATCTAGATAAATTTTAACAGTGTGTTGTTACAATGCTTTACTACTAAACGTAATTTAGTTTTTTTTAGCATAACTAAAAGCAAAATTAGGGTGTTAATTTAAGGCATAAGAATCTCAGATCCAAAAACAAAATGTGTAGAGAATTTTATTTTATTCTTAAACAATACACTCTTTAGCTTATTTGCTTAGAGCATGGTTCAGCGGATCTGTTTAAGACCCATCAGACCTCTGCTCTGTTCTCTGGTCTCAGACTGAATACTTTTACAGTCAGAAAGCTCACAAATTGTGTCACTAATCTCAAGAGAAACTTGGTGGGTTAGGTATGGACAGACTAAAGCAAATCCATCCTTTAAAACAATTCAAAATGTGAATGCTTCTTACCAGTGAGCAACAGTGCCACCATTTGATTATACAATTATTATTAGACATTAGGCAGAGCTAAGAACTCAAGGTCTCCTGACTCCCAGGCAAAAGCTTTAGGTGTTAATCATGCAAAGAATTAAAGTCATTTTAAACAGTTTATTCCTTAAGTCATCACAGCAGCTCACAGGGAAAATTCAAATGTTTATTAAGCAGAGTTTCAACCTATAAACACATGTAAATAAGAAATGTGGAAAGTTTTTAATACTAATATTTGTAATAAAAATTTTAAACTCTAATCACAAATGTATGCTACATCAACTAAGATCAAAGTAAAATATGCATATAAATTCATACAGTATTCGTTATTTATTTGCTTCTGTGTTTTATTTGTGGTAAAAGGGATGCTTTATCTAAGGACATAACGTCCCCTTTTATTATATGATGAGATGTCCAGTATAGTTTTCTGTCACACCTAAAGTCAAGGTACCAAAAGTATGCTTTGTAAAATAGATTAAAATTGTCCTTCATGTTCTTTTTTTATTCCCACACTTACTTTTTTGTCTTCCAAGAGAAAAGCAAAACTGAAGATATTTGAGTACGCTTCAAAAGCTGAACTACATAAAAAATGGTTTAAGTCAGTAGGTCAACATTCAGAAACATATAAAGAAATGTACTGAACCAAGAGTCACAAAAACTTTAAAATGTACTGACAAAGCCAAAATTATACAAGCATTAACTACTGGAAGAAATACAATAGAGTATATACTATATAATTACCTATTAAAGTTTTCCATCCTTAGCTTTTCTAGTTCCTTAGCATTTATATATTTATCACAAAATTGATTTGGAAGGTACTTTAGTCCACTCTCCTATTTAGTAGAGAATATCTGAATAATTATCTCTGACAGATGGTCTGCCAATCTCTACATAAACGCCTCCAATGACAGAAAACTTTTATACCCTCTAAGGCCACTGTGGAAGGCAGTCTCTACAATGGCCACCAATACAACCTTTTGTAGTCCCTAGCCCTAGAGTGTGGGCTGGATTTAGTGACACTTCTACCCAAGAGTACAGTGGTAGTATTGAGATGTCACTTCCAAGATTTATAAAGAGACTGCAATATCTGTCCTGAGTGCAGGCATGTTTCCTCTCTCAGACTGCTCACTCTGGGAGAAGCCAGCTGCCATGTCTTGAGGCAACCTTGTGGAAAGATCCAAGTGACAAAGAACTGAGGGAAGCCTCCAGTCAACAGCCAGTGAGGAATGGAGGCCCTCAGTCCAACAGCCTGCAAGGAACAGAGGCCCACATCATTGAGCTTGGAAGGACCTCATCCCTGACTCGAGTTTTCAGGAGAGACCACAGTCCCTGTGGCAGCTTGACTACAACCTCAAGAGACACCTTAAATCAGAGGTACGTAGCTGGGCTATGCCCAGATTCCTGACCCTCAGAAACAGTGAGATAAATATTTGTTATTTTAAGCCATTAAGTTTTGGGGTAATTTTTGCACAATAGATAATACAGAACTCCAATTTTTTCCACAAATATAAAAAGGTAGGGTTTTTTCCCCCTAGTACTGAATTGAAATCTACTTTCTTGTGACTTTCATCTAGTTATGTCTTCAGGGTCAGCATAATACAACTCTGTTACGTAAAAAACTTTCACACATTTAAATCTGACCATATCACGTCTATTCCCCTACTTCCTTCAACCATTCTGGAACCAGCTTCCAGATCCCCCACCATTCTGCTCATTCTCCTTTGAACATTTGTTAATCTCCCTCTTTAAAGCACCCAAAGTAGAATACTCCAGGTGTGATCTGGTCAGCAACTGTCTACAGGGAGACTAACACTTCCCATGCTGTGGGCACTACGCAATGAACACACCTAAACACGAAAAGTTGCTTTACATCATCACCTGTTCCTGAGATACTGTTTTTGCACTTCCTAGAATTTCATTTCCAAAGGTTTTCTTAAAGTTGGAAAGAAAACCAACTCAATTCTATTTCCAAGCTTTCAAAATATTGTTAGGAAAAAAAAAGTTAAGCCAAAAATGGGCATTAAGGCTCCATTTTAGCTCAGTTCTATAAAGTTTTCTCGCAGATTTTGTTTCCATCTTCTTTTCCAACACATCAACAAAAGTCACAAAACATGGTACTTAGTCATAGAAATTCATTCATTTCATAGAATTAATTATTGAATCAAACATATCAAGTATAAATAGTATAATATTTGTATGTCCTTTTTCATGTAGCACTGTTTCTCTATAAAATAAGGTGTTGATTTTCGAAGTGAGATAACACTCCCAGCAGAGTGGCAAGCATGTGATTGGTGCTTAATAAATATAAATTCCTCCTCTTCAGAGCTCATACTCTTGGTAATGACAATGTGTCAAAAGGGCTGCTAATAACATGCTATGAGAGAGCTAGAGTGCTGTGGATAAAGTACAAAAATTTATTTTGGAAAAAGTCTACCTTGTTTTTTAAAAATATTTTTTGTGTAATTTAAAAATATTGGGAAGCTTGATTAGATCAGTTATGTTAAAGATGCAACATGAAGAGACTCCCACTTGTGGTAATAAATGTCTGAAGTCAGTATTCATTTAAAAATATTTGAGGGGCAAGCCCGGTGGCGCAGCGGTTAAGTGCACACCTTCCACTTCGGCAGCCTGGGGTTCGCCAGTTCAGATCCAGGGTGCGGACATGGCACCGCGTGGCAAGCGTCCCACATATAAAGTAGAAGAAGATGGGCATGGATGTTAGCTCAGGGCCAGCCTTCCTCAGCAAAAAGAGGAGGATTGGCAGCAGATGTTAGCTCAGGGCTAATCTTCCTCAAAAAATAAATAAATAAATAAATAAATAAAAATATTTGAGGGTCTACTCTGCACTAGCACCATGCTGCATCCCCGGGATACAGTGATTGAGTTAGTATGGTGAAAAGATGATAAAACGCAAAAGAAGAGCTTACAACAAAGTATGTGGTGTTTTGTAAGGGTATCTTTTCAGTCAAGCAGAAACAAACTCAAAACAAAAAGGAAGAAAAATCAGTTGAAAAAATATGTAGGCTTTGGCTGTTCAATGTAATGGTCTCAAAATTAAATGGCAAAAAAAAGTACTCTTAGGCATGGGTCAGCATTGGATTTGGAGCATGGAGACTTGGATTCAAGTCTTCTGTATAAAAATAATATACCTAAAATATAAAGAGTACCATAAAAGAATTACAAATAAAATGCTACAGAAGTTCAGAGTAAAGAGGTTTCCTGCTAAGAACAAGTTTGAAAAATTGTTAATACCCTAATATGCAGAGATGGGAAGGGAAAAGGTTCTAACATTTATTGTGCATCAACTATGTCAAGCCCTATGCTAAATATTCCCAGACATTATCTATGTAATTCTTACAACTCTATTTCATTTTACAGATGATTACACTAATACTCAGAGATGTCAGATGCTTGTGTAAAGTCACACAGCAAAAAGTACAGAAGCAAGAATAGGACGATCAGGTGGGTCTATCTGAATAAAATCCTGTGACCTCTCCATTACAACATTCTGACATTTATAGCAGCAAAAACAAGAGGGGATAATCAGGATTCAAGCAATCTTGAGCTTAATGTCAGTCAAAGTTTTAGGTATTGGAATTCAACTTATTTCCTGTACTACACAGTGGTTTGCTGTTGATGAGCTGAGCTTATGGCAATGCTTCTTAAACTTTTCTCCCTAAAGGCAGAAGAAACTGAACACACACCCAGAGAACTCTTAAGCATGAAATTTCTTAGAAGTCTTTGAATTTTACTTTAGAAATTAGTGTGAATATTACATTCTCCATATCATCTTTTTGTGTTTTAACATCAAAACAATATTTTTTATTCAAGTCTTCAAGTGAAATTGATGACAACTCCATAAGTGTGTGCCATGTTATGTGACCACAGATTTTTCTCTTGGCACATTGCAGCTTATCTCTAACAGTGCAAATACTCCTCTTTGAAAAGCATAGGTTAGACAGGATAAAGTAAGCTATTTCTTGATTATTCAAGGACCAATGATCCACACTAAGGATTATTTAACACAAATGAAGCTCATTGACTTGACCTCATCAAGTCAAATGAAGCTAACTCAATCACTGTATCCCGGGGATGCAGCATGGTGCTAGTGCAGAGTAGACCCTCAAATATTTTTATTTTTATTTTTATTTTTTTTTTTTGAGTAAGATTAGCCCTGAGCTAACATCTGCTGCCAATCCTCCTCTTTTTGCTGAGGAAGGCTGTCCACAGCCTTATTTTCTAAAATATGAGACTATATCCTACTGAAAGCAGGAAAGCAATCCTGACCCACATACAGGGAGGAAACACCCTTTTCTGCATGGTACCACAGTAATAAAAAAACCTCTGCCAAGGAGGAAGGATGCACCTTAATACTTCCCATGAGCCCTTTAAGGTCATTGTAACAAAATAAGGTTCTGGACCTAGAAATGCTAAATAGATCACGCAGAAAATTTTAATTATTCTTGCCAATGCTCTACTCTATTAAAAGATATTCAACAGATGCCTTAAATTTTTTTCCAAAAATGCTTTCAAATACATTATTTTGTTCAACTTCAGAGCTCATTCCCAGACTAAAACAACAGCAGGTAGTATCCCCATTTTACAGATCTAGAAGTTACATTAATAGTAAGTTAAGTACCTCTTCCAAGATTGTAATCAGCAGCAAAGGGAATCTTAAATCCAGGCAATCTGATTTCCAGCTTACTGAGCTACTAAGGAAAACCACATCTTTTCATACTCATTTTGAAACTGCAGCATACATGAAGCTTATCCTATGCTGTCCATTCAGTTAGTAACTGATAAACTCGATTTCACAAACAGAAAAAGAGGCTGAACACAATTACGTAACGAACATGGGACAGTACCCCTGTTCTCTTATGATACATTCCTGGTACTGGATTTTTTTAAAAAGAGAGAAAAGAATTAGGAAGTGGGAGAGTGGGGAAAAAAACAGGTTAAAATCCCTTCACAGAAAATTACATATTTATAACGGCATCTAAATTCAAGCGTTTTTGGTTTTTTACCTAACAATATAACATTACGGCTTAATTGCTTGGTCACTGTATAATAATTTTTCTTTCCTGTGCGGAAGCAATCTACCCCCTAAAACCTAAGGATTCATTACATCTTCCTCCTAAATGAGACCTCGAGAATATGCCATATAAAGGAAAACGGGCTCTAACGCGTTTCTCCTTTCTAGTAAAATTTCAGTGCAACACATGCCCACACTGGAGACAAAAAAAAAAAATCTATTTGGACTTACTTCGAAAAAAGATTTATAGCATATTAAAAACCTACATGTTAATTTCTGTGCCATTAACTTTTTGAAGCATTCTATGAAGTCTACAACAACGGGAATTAAGTGTTAGGATCACAACCCATGAATCTGGGTGGAACAAAGACTTCTCGTTTCATTATGCAGAGAGAACCAAGTTGCCAAAAACGCTCCGCTCAGACACCATGCGTGGTTACTGACTGCACGTCTGGGTATAGAGAAAAAATCAAAGGCTGGTCAAATACCGCCGCTGCCTATCCCCCCACCCCCCCGCCCCTTTTGCCCCCGGCCTCGCCCTAGAGCTGGAGCCCCAATCTCTTTCTCCCCAATATAGGAAAGCGGCTTAACCCTATGAGTTCTACAAGCTCCCGCGTCTTCTACGCAGGCACCCCCCCAACCCCCGCCCCGGCACAACCCGGGTTCCAAATCCAGTCGCTGGCCCTCTCCCTGACCCCCGCCCATACCCCCAAAGGCCTGCCCCCACCGACCACTGACGTAAGAAAGGCCAAACCCGGCCGCCGCGGGGCTGCCCCGCGCCGAGGCGCGGCTCCCAGTCCCGCAGCTTGCTCCCCTCCTCCCGGCCAAGGCGTGCCCAGAAAGGGACGCGAGCGCGCCCCTCGGTCCTCGCCCGGGCTCGGCAGGGGGAAGCATCCGCGCAGTCAGCTCTCCTCCCGCCTCTCAGCGTTGGCGAGGTGGGCACGAACGCTGCGCTCGCCTCCTGCTCAGGGTGGGGGGACAGTCGTGCCAGAGCAAGGGGCGTCGCTCTGCCCCCAGAGCTGGGCTGGCAGGGAGCGGCGACCTCGCATCCGGGCCCGGCCATTCCCAGGTCCTCAGCCGACGGCGCCGGGCCTCACCCACGACCCCAGTCCCCACCGGGTCAGCATCCAAGCCCACCCAAGACCCTTCCCCGGGGCCGCGAACGCCCTTGGGGTCGCCTGGGTCGGAACCCTGTCTAGTGGTGACAGGTGGCGATGGGTGACCATGGCAACCCGAGGTGTGCAGCGCGGCCCGACCCCGCCTCCCGGAGTCGCTCACCTGAGGCTCCAGGACGAGCCTGGAGAAGCGGCGGCGGAGAAAGCAGTTGAGCGGCCGACAGACGCGGCCCCGAAGCGGCTGGCTCCGGGCTGAGGAGGGAGCGCGAGGGCGGCGGTCTGGGTTTGGCGTCGGTCCTCCCTCCTGCCACCCGCGCGTCAATCCATCAGTTCGTCAGTCGTCCTTCCCCGCCTCAGCCCCTCCCGGGCCGGCGACCGCTCCGCTCAGCCTCTGGCAGACTGCGGTTGTCAAGCGGCGCTGGAGCCGAGCCCCAGCCCCGAGCCTCAGCCAATCGGCGCGCTTCCCCGAGGAGCCTCAGGACCCCGCCGAGTGGGGCGGCCAGGCAGGTGCCTGCGCCGAAGGGAGAGTCGGCGGGCCGGACCCAGGCCCGGGGCGAGGTGAAGACCCGCCTGGATGGATGGGCTGCCAGCCTGCGCTGTAAGGACCGGCCGGACTCGGGGGAAGAGCGGGCGCGGCGAAGGCGGGGGAGACCGGCAGCCGCGACGCAGACCGCCTACGGGTCGGTGACCCTGCGTCCAGAAATAGCGCGGAGGGGTTGTCGCCTCCGAATCGAGAGTCGTCTGCGCGTTAGAACTGGCTCTTACTACTCCTTCCCGATAACTTATTAATAAAGGCTAATGAAAGAAATCTTGCCGCCTCCTCTTCTCCTCCCCGCACCCTCCGCTTTCCCAGGCCCCACTTCCTTCCTGAAAACTCCAGCAGCTTATTTGCCCCTTTCTTGAGTTTCCATTTTGTGATGCTGATTGGCCTCGAAGGATTTTTCCGTTACTTAAACTTAACATGTTCTCTGTTTCTGACTACCGCTTTTGGTTGTAAGTCCCTTGGCAGCAAAACCTCACTACTTCCCACCCTGTGGGTGTAGTAGTATTCCACAAATATACGTGTTGCTCAACTGAGTTGAATTAAGGGTTCAGGGGATATAACCATGTAGAGCAAAGGAAGAATACGGTGATGCAGACCTGTAAGAACCTCATCCACACGAAGGCGAAAAGCGAAGAGTGAGCTGGGCCTCCCAAAGTGGGGCATTGTGGTAAAAGAGACTGGTAAGAATAAACATCATAAACATTTCTGGATAGGAAGAATTTGATCCAATTCAAGATCAAAGTGATAGCTTGGGGAAAAGATTCTAAGAAAAATATTTACAAATTCAAGGAAAACAATTTAAGTACAAAAGCTGAACTGCAAAACTTCAATTGCAGAGTCCTGATTAACCCCTGGAAGAAAGTCATTAACCCTTTCAGTGAAAAGTGACAGACAAATAAATATAAACACGACTTAATGTTACTCAGGGTCTTGATATTTAAAAAAAAAAAAAAAGCTTTACAGAATGTTTAAATTAAAAAAGTAGGCAGATATGATATATCCTGGAAATAAATAGTCTGTCGATTATTTTGCCAGTATAGTTTACCTGAGAACCGATTCTCAATCTTGATTCTCAAACAATAGCAGTTGCAAGAACCAGCACTATTTAAATATTTAAATCTTCAACTGGATCTAGAAGTTACTAATCAGGGACAATCTAACAAACGTTTGACCACCTATTAGGGGCAGCTTGCTAAAAACAAAAGAAGCTGACCTGGTACTAGATTGGGTTTTGCATTCATTAAGCACAAAATGAAGTGCTTTGCCTATGTTCTCATTTAAAGCCTCATAATCTCCCTTATTAAAATACCTGTTAATTATTCCCAATTTAGAGATTAAGGGAAATAACTTGCCCAAGGTCAAACAACTGATAATGTAGCAGAGTCAAGACTCTAACCATTCTGAATCTTAAATCTGTCTTTGTCCACCTCACCTCACTGCGTAAGGACTAGAAATTTTAGCTTGAAGAAAATGGACTTTATTCTGACAAGGTAGAGGGAATAAGAGATCTTCACGTTTGTATTCCCCATACCGTTGGCATAGTGTTATTTGCATCCAAATTTGCAGTAAATAGTAATCAGAATTCTTAGAAGTAAATGCGTAACCATTATATTTCCAGAAAAAGGTGATGGGAGGAGAAAAGAAACCAGGCACTGAAATACAAGACATCTGGTACATCTTATCACTTGTACACTGATAAATGCATTGACTGTATTTGCTTCCTAATGTAACATCAAGTTTTACACTACAACCTTAATAGCTGTTAGCCTAAGGTATCACCTTTCCTTCTGTGCTCAGCCACACTGGTTAAGATTAGATCTTCTTGTCTTTCACTCTAGTTGTTGCAAAGCAGTGAATTGTTCAGAAAGGACAAGGCTTTCTTAGATAAAGGATTGTCCTTAGGTCCCGAGGTACTGCCTCAATCATTCACCAAATATTTGCTGAATGCCTACTCTGGATCAGGAACTAGGTTAGGCATCATTTGAAAATGCAGGTTCTAACTTGACAGACTGATTCATGGTGCCTTGTGACATAAATGCCTATAGGCTAAGGTGGATTCCTTTTAATATGATTCTCAAATCTATCTAAAAAGGGAAATGGAAGTTTTTGGCTTTCCCCAAATAGTAGAAAGGAACCTGAGTACAAGACTAAGGAAATCTTGCTTCAGGCTGTTGAGCCAAAATTCAGTGGGAAGAAGCAACTTGTTTTAAAAGCTCCACTCTCATCATTAGAACACACACTCATAAATACCCACACCAAAGAGCTGTGTGCTTCAGAGCCAGCAGTGTCCTGGTTTGGGAGAAGAAAGTATCACCACTGCTGCTTCTCCTTCAAACAGGTTTAAGGATTCTGTAGGAAAAAGACTAGGTCTGCCATTGCTCCTGTCTAGACCCCTAAACAAAAGCTTACATTATATGTGGATGGTTAAACCTAGTCAAGAAAAATATATTCTTGTTTCAACATAAAAGAGATGTGCTTTTATTTACAGTAAGTAAGTATCTGGATGTTATATAGAAAAGTAAATAAAATATTTTATTTTGGAAAAAAGATTCCATTTTAATTGTTATTGAAATACTTCAAAATCGAAAAAAGGGGGAACTATATGTTAGGAAAAGTTAATAATACATAAGGCACATTAAATATCATAATTTCAGATGGGTGTTTTAGGATAAGGTTAGTAAGTTTCTAGTAATAACCTTGAGACCATTTAGTAGAACTTGTTGTAAAAATAGAAGAAAAGCAGAGATTCAGCAAAATGAGTCTAGGTAGATGTCTTATTGTAAGTTTGTGTGCCCCCAAAATACTTATAAAAATCTTATTTCAGAAAAATTAAGTATAGTATTAGCATTTCTTTTAGAGTTCTGTCAGTAACTAAGTTGGTTCTTTCCTAATAAATTTTCAATTATTTATCTAAAATGGCCATGCAAAGGCAAATGAAAAAATGATTTATGTTTTAGAAATTGTTCTTCCTATCCTAAAGAATACACCCAAGCGTTTCAAGGCAGTTTACCAGGCTTTTTGTGTAAGTATAATAAAATGAGTAAGTGCACAGAAGTCTCAGTACTACAAACAACATGAATTGGGATTTTGTACAAAAGTTCAAAACGAAACTCTTATCAATCTACTGGTAACACATAAATTTGCTCCTTTCTTTATTTCTATAACTTTAGAATTCCATTAATCCAGATACCATATAGCAAAATGGTAACTGTGCTATGCCTCAAGTACAATGGGTACTTAATAAATACTTGTCTGATGTATCAAAACGTTTGCCTTGATCCTGTCCTATAACAGTCTGACTAGCTCATGTAGTCATTTACCAGGACCCTGGAAAAGCAGCAGCTTTCAACAACACATTTAACACCTTGCTCACTGGTCATCTACCCCTCGGTCTCTATTTGTGGTAAGAAAGGAAGCATAGGGACCCTAAGAAAATCAAGCCTAGAGAATTGAGAATGTTCTGAGATGCAAGGAGAGCTCTTAAAAGTTCTTGATTTTCAGGTAAAATGCTCAGTGTTGTCAGCTCTTTGAGGCTTCCCTGAAGAACTTGGAAGAAAAACTGCCCTCTTTGAATTACCTCTGAGATCATTAAATGAATTAGAGTAGAAAAACACAAAGTCACCTTAAAGCCTACAAGCAGACAATGCTTGGATGGGTATTGTCAGTGGAAGTGAAAACTCAAGCCAAGTTTCCAGTGTCAGTAACAAGGCAATCTTGAAGGTAGCTCCCAAGGCAATACACCCCTCTGCATTGCTTCAGGCCCTGGGGAGCCATTTTTCCTGTTTCTGTATTAATTCTACTTATCTTACCTGATGCTGTAGCCAATGCATTCATCTAACTCCTGCATTCTTATTCACCCTCGGTTTCCCACTTGTGTATGCCTAGAGAGGGAAGAATTAGCTGGCCATACAGGTACATGTTTTACTTACATCTGTAAGTTGGCATGCATATTCATACACTGGTCTTATGAGCTTGGTTTCTGTGAGTCCACCCAGAGAGATGGATGTGCTCTCCATTTGCTAATGAAATCGGTTTCTGAGCCTGCAATGCTGCAAATCAAACTCTGGACTGTAGTACATTCTCCCAAGTAATGCAACCTGCTGAGGCCTTTTGGGAAGCAGCCAAATGACTCCCAAGACAACATCTCTCTCCATTGATGAGAGGCCAAGTGAACTATTTCCCTGATTTTTAAATTTCTACACTTAGAATTAATATTACAGTTTTTACTTAAGAAAACCAGTCCAAATACAGTAAAAACCAATGACTTCATGCTCTGCTTGAGCATCTAATAAACATACTAGCTAGAAAAAGAAAGATTTTTTTTTTTCAAGAGCTTCACTTAAGACAAAGTGGGGGAGGGGAGCTATTATAGATTAAAAGAAATTTAGATATACCTACCAAATGCAACGGGTGATGCCTTGCTTAGGTCCCGTTGCAAACAAACTGTAGTAGGTAGAATAACAGCCCCCGAAAGATGTCCACGTCCTAATCCCCAAAACCTGTGAATATGTTACTTTACATGGGCAAAGAGACTTTCCTGGTGTCATTAAGTTAAGGACCTTGACATGTGGGGATTAGCCTGGGTTATCAGGTGGATCCAATATAATCACAAGGGTCCTTAAAAGCCCAGAACCTTTCCTGGCTGGGGTCAGAGGGAGATATGACCATGAATGAAGGGTCAGAGATGCAACGTCACTAGCTTTGAAGTTGCAAAGTGATCATGAGCCAAGGAATGCAGCCTCTAGAAGCTGGAAAAGGCGAGTAAACAGATTCTTTCTCAGAACATCCAGAAAGGAATGTAGCCCTGTGGGTACTTTGATTTAGCACATTGAGGCCTGTGAAAGACTTCTGACCTAGAGAACTAGTAAGATAATGAATTTGTGTTAAGTCGCTGAATTAGCAGTAACTTGTTACAGCAGCAACAGAACATTAATATACAAACTCAAAAAGATATTTTGAGACAAATCAAGAGATTGAAACTGTTTGGGTATTAGAAGGAATATTGAGGAGTTAGTGTTAATTTTTGTTAGGGTATGATAATAGTATTTGGACTACCTTTTCAAACTTTTTCTTAGAGATACATACTGAAGTATTTACAGATGAAATGATACAATACTATCGGGGATTTGCTTTAAAAAATACTGCCCCTCCCACCCCCACCCCCCAAAAACGGTGGGGAAATATATGATATTAAATTAGAGGGGCTGAACCAGTGGCGCAGCCGTTAAGTGCGCATGTTCTGCTTTGGCGGTCTGGGGTTCGCCGGTTCAGATCCCGGGTGCGCACATGGCACCACGTGGCAAACCATGCTGTGGCAGGCGTCCCACATATAAAGTAGAGGAAGATGTGCATGGATGTTAGCTCAGGGCCCGTCCTCTTCAGCAAAAGGAGGAGGATTGGCAGCAGTTAGCTCAGGGCTAATCTTCCTCAAAAAAAAAAAAAATCAGAAAAATGTTAATTGTTGAAGCTAGGGGCTCATGATACTATTCTATTGTGTATACTTGAGAGTAAACTTAAAAAACTAAATAGCAAGCTTTTTAAAAAGTGAATTAACTTAGGAGAGAGCACTTGAACACTATAATCAGCACTGTCCAAAAGAATTTTCTGTGATAATGGAAATGTTGCATATCAGCACTGTTCGGTGCAGTAGCACTAGCCATGAGGTTGCTGAGCACTTGGAATATGGCTAGTGAAACTGAGGAATTTTATTTAATTTTAACTAAATTCAAATAGCCCCCTGTGGTTAATGGCTACAATATTACACAGCTCAGCTCCAGATATGGGAAGAGAGCCATGCTGCCTTACTCTTAGAATTGAGTTTATAAGCTCATGAATCAAGTGAAGCGAGTGCACATCTGTTATTTTTGTCTGCCCAGCCTCTCTTTACCTTTCTTACTAATAGTTGTACCCACTTCCCACCCCAAATCCAAACCATTCTTCACCACAGAGGTGGGGCATGAGATCCAGGCTATAGAACTTCCTGGCCACAGTGATTGGTTCAAGAATGACCAGAGCCAGGACAATCAAACTCCTTGCTCAGAATTTTCTGTACTAGGAAGTGAAGTAGTGCCCTCCATCAGGAGTTGTGTGGATGGAACCCTAGAACTGTTGGCCATCATGTTCCCTTGACATACTGAGGTTCCTGAGGAAGTAAAACCAAAATTATGACAAAGATGGACAGAGTCTCGATTCTCCTCAAGTTCTTAGGTTCAGTCAACGCTGGAGTCAATTCCATCCCTTCCTTCGTTATATAAGCCAATAAACTCCTCGTTTTTGCTTATGCTATTTTTGAGTTAAGTTCCATCAATTGCAGCCTAAAGTCTTAATACAAAGTCCCATAAAAAATTTCCTGAGTGCCAGGATTATTAGCAATAGTAAGACTAATGGCACTGCTATAGACTGAATTGTATCCCCCTAAAATTCATGCCTAAGCCCTAACCCCATATCTGGCTGTATTAGAGATAGGACCTTTATGGAGGTAATTAAGGTTAAATGAGGTCAAAAAGGTGGCACCCTGATCTGACAGAATTGGTGCTCTTATAAGGGTAAGAACTGGGGCCAGCCCCGTGGCCAAGTGGTTAAGTTCACGCACCCCACTTCGACAGCCCAGAGTTTCACCAGTTCAGATCCTGGGCACGGACATGGCACTGCTCGTCTAGGCCACACTGAGGCGGCAACCTACATGCCACAACTAGAAGGACCCACAACTAAAATATACAGCTATGTACTGGGGGGATTTGGGGAGAAAAAGCAGGAAAAAAAAAAGATTGGCAACAGTTGTTAGCTCAAGTGCTAATCTTTTTTTTTTTTTTTTTGAGAACGATTAGCCCTGAGCTAACACCTGCTGCCAATCTTCCTCTTTTTGCTGAGGACGACTGGCCCTGAGCTAACATCCGTGCCCACCTTCCTCTACTTTATATGTGGGACACCTGCGAAAGCATGGCTTGCCAAGCAGTGCCATGTCGGTACCCAGGATCCGAACCAGTGAACCCCAGGCCACTGAAGCGGAGCATGTGAACTTAACCGCTGCACCACCGGGCCAGCCCCTCAAGTGCCAATCTTGAAAAAAAAAAAAAAAAGAGTAAGAACCAACAGAGCTCTCTCGAAGCCATGTGAGGACACAGTGAGAAGGCAGCTATCTGCAACCCAGGAAAAGTCCTCACCAGAACCTGACCGTGATGGCACCCTGATCTTGGACATCAGCCTTCAGAACTGTGAGAAAATAAATTTCTGTTGTCTAAGCCCCCTAGTCTAGGATATTTTGTTATGGCAACCCAAGCTGACTAATACAGACACCCAGTATAACTGCCCTAGTGCCATTACTACCAATTCCTCTATTTAGGGTGAAGTAGAACTTAACAAAAATAGTGACATACTGATCTTTTATTATTCCGTTCCCATTCTTGATTTCAGCTTAGACTGGAGTAGCTTTTCAAGTGGGTTTACTTTTTTAAATAACAAAAAGATCAGCCTAGCTATCTTAAATCTCATTATCAATTCAAGAGCATTACAATACAGAAAACAGTCTTTAGTGAGATTAAGTAACTAGAATTATATTACCAGTAATGAGGGTAAAAGCTGATAAATCACATAGTCAAATTCAAGTGTTAATCTTTCTAATTTTTCATACTTTATTCCTTGTATCAGTAGGTTAAGAAAATAAAATTTTCCTAAGTACTGATTTATAGATAATGTTTATAAGTGGCACACAAGACATTGTTTCACAGAGTAATATTCAGTGACCCCTTTGAATGCAATTTTAATCCTTCTTTTAAGCTAAGTGCAATAATTTATACAATAAGCTAAATACACACAAAACCAGTATATCCTGAACTACAAAAGTGGTTTCCGTAGTCTCATATGGTTTTAGTCACATACACATTTCCACAATGAACAAGTACTGACAAATACGTTAATAAAACACTACCCCAAATGCTTATCCTGCCATCAGCTTTTTGAGCAATGCCATTCCTGTTACTGAAAGCGTTTACTTTTAGAAGCTTTAATCTGACCTGAGAAAATGAGTTCTCTTAAAACTTGACAAGTAGTATATCCTAAGCCCAAAAGGTTTTAAATCAAAAAAGCTTCCAACACGGAAGCATTCACATGAAACTTAGTTTCTCCAAAAAAAAAAAAATCACTTATCTAAAAGAATATTGACACAAATTGTCTTAAGACAAATAAACACTCCTAGAAAAGACTGTATTTTTCTCATTTTCTCTTGTTTCTCCTCTTCTCCATCCTCTCCTTAAAAGAAACAAACCAGTTCACTATCTTAATAACCTCTCAGATTACTGTAGTCTAAAAACTTTAGAATACATGAAATGACTTAGCTATTATAAAGTCAAAGGTGCCATTTAGATTTCACATATTAAACAGCTACAGTATAGCCTACAAAGGATACAGGTACACCTGATACATAAATACTACTTTATCATTTACAGAGTCAAAAGTCAGAAGGAACTTAAGGGTTTGCAAGGTACTTCAATTTACGTGTGGTCATTAAAACCCAGTAAGTAATTCAAGTATGGTAATATAATGGCAGGCAATTGACCGCTCAAATATCACTCTAAAATCGAAGACATGAAAATAAAGGCTGAAACTTGGTGTTTCCCCATCTTTCATTTACATGGCTAGATATCAGGACCTTATTGTGGAAAACATACAGTTATTATATATGGTTTCCCCAAAAGATAATGAAGCTTCAGAAAGTACAAAAGATGTCAAGACCCATAGTTTGCTTCATCAAATGCTTTTCTAGCTCGTTTCAATTCTTCATTCATTGTAAGCAAGTCTTTAACTCTAGCAAACTTCCTTGGGTCCTTTCGAATCAAGAAGACGATATCTTCAACTTGTACCCGACCTTGTCTTCCAATTGACATTGCCTTGTGAGTCTATTGCAAAGAAACATATTAAATTCAATCAATTTTTTAAAAAATCTAACATTTTACTCTTAATGTGCATTTATTTAATGCTAGTGAGTTTGAAGACTTTCTCTTCTAATTATAGCTATTCATTTGTGAATTGTCTATTCATGTCCTTTGTCTACTTTCTACTGTGTTCTTAACAATATTTCTCTTAATGCTTTACAGACATTTTTTAATATTAATTACATTAAAACTATCAACTTTACTGATGTTTGTTTTTTTGATATATTTGGCTTTTTGTCTTCATTTGTATAAAATAATTTTATAATTTTTTGGTAACCATCCATTTCATTTAAGCTTTGTGTACATCTCAGTAGCCAATAAATATTGGGGGGTTTTGTTAAAACCAAATCTCAGCCCCTATCATTATATATTCATCCTGTACAAAAACAAAAGTTGATCATAGCATTATTTCTAATAACTAAAAAAAGAGAAACTAAATATTTAACAAGGCATTGAATAAACAAATTTGAGCACATCCAGTCAATTAATATTATGAAGCCATTAAAAATATTATAGAGTATTATGCAATGACATGGGGAAAATGTTCTAGACTTTCCCTAAGACAAAAAAAGGTTCTAAGACTGTAATATACAATATGATTTCAATTTTATAAAGTTTAAAAATATGTGCAAAAAGACAAAAGAATATTCACCAGAATCTTAGCATCAGTTGTCTCTAGCTGGAAGGATTACAGATTTTTATTTTCTTCCCTGCACTTTTTAAATGCTTTCTAAATTTAATCAATATTAATTACTTTTATAAGTAGGTAAAGATTTTTAAAAATGCACACTCTGACCCAGTAATTTAACTTCTATTATTCTGTACTAAGAAAATGATCCAAAAACACAGGGTAAAAATTTTTAAGAACTGAACACAACCAAACTCAGTATTCCTATCTTTGTGAATATATCCACAGGAGACAGAGGGGAAATTTCATGAATATGGTCATTCAAAATTATCTATTCAGTTAAAAATAATCTGTAATAACTTATACAATAGAGAAATGGTTAAGTATATTAGAAAGCAATCTGAATTTTACATAGCTACTAAAATAACTGTGATTAGGACATGGGAAATATATATTATAAAATTTTGAACAAAAAAGAATGTTTACCATGATCACCACTATGGAAAACATTGTATACCTTTAAATAAATACTGGAAGGGGGAAACATGTTGGATGGTGGGATTATGGGTAATATTTTAAATTTTATTCAAGGATCTTAAATCCTAATAAATAAAATTCAGGGGAGTGGAATATATATTGTGTATATGTGTGTATATATTATCTATCTCTCCATCCTTAATGATAAATAGTAACTTCTATAAAACAGGTTGTTAAATGGATAGCTTATTTCAAAAGGATGCCATAGTTCTAGTCTTATCTAAAAGTTAGAATTTCAAATCAATTCCTCAATTAACTAACATGAATTACAAAACAACTTACCATTTCAGTGATGAACTCTATGACAAGGTCTTCGAGAATATCCACTGACTCAGTATAAGGATTCTGGTCATCCCCAAACCCATACATCATACATCGTACTGTAAAATAACAGTCATTTTGTTTACTTGAACAAATTTAACAATCTGACCAATACTTTTTTCCAATTAGAACTGAAGCAAGTTATAGAAGATATTAGTATAAAAATACATTTACGTTGTATTTGTTGTCTCAACGAATGGGTTTTGGTGTAAAAGGTTTTAACCAACTGTTCCTACCTAGCTTTCCCTAG
Source organism: Equus quagga (assembly GCF_021613505.1). Lineage (NCBI taxonomy): Eukaryota > Metazoa > Chordata > Mammalia > Perissodactyla > Equidae > Equus > Equus quagga. The sequence goes on from NC_060284.1 coordinate 40,540,293, forward strand.
GTAGGAACTCCTCTTCCCTCCTGGCTACTGAACCCTGACATCATTATTCTTTCCCTAACCTCTATTATCTACCCACCTACAACCCCAGAATACCTTTGAGTAGGAAACTCCACGGCAGGGACAGGAGGAGTAGCATTGGCTCAGCCTTTACTAGGAGTGTTTTCTCTGTGTGTGGCAGTGGGGCATTGGAAAAGAAACAGCAAAATCCTTTCTGATACGACTACAGGGAAAAGGACATGAGAAAAAGTGCTCCAATCACCTTCTTAGAGGAAGGACAGGGTAATCAAAAGGAAAAAGTAAAGGGCTTACTATACAGTATCTTGACATTTCATTCCCTAGATCAATGCAACTGCCAGCCCTTTCAAGGCTGAAGGAACCATAGAAAATGCAAAAGAGGAGAAAAGTTTAATACAAGGTAGTAAAAATAACTGCCAACAGCTAAAACTTACACAGCTCTTACTATATGCCAGGCACTGTTTTAAGCCCTTCACATATTTAACTTATTTAATCCTCGCAACAATCCTTTGAAGTAGATACTATTATTATCCCCATTCTATACAGATGAGGAAGTTGAGGCACGAGTTAAGTGACTTAGCTAAAGTCACACAGATAGTAAGAGATGGAACCTGAATTTGAACACAGCTGATCTGGCTCCAGAGTCTATACTCCTATCCGCAACAGTATTATACTTCTTGGTAGTTTAGGGCAGATGGGATCCATATGGATTCGTATTCTATAATCTATAAACTCCCAGTTAGTCCACTGACAAGCTTCAAGAAGTCCTTGAACCCTCCTGAAATTATATGCAAAAATTGTATACAGTATTTGTGTGTGTGCATTTTTCTGGAAAAAAATCAACTCAGCAGATTCTCAAAGAGATATAAACGTAAAGAAACTGTCATACTTTGGAAATGTCTTATATCTTGACATAAGTGGTGGTTACAAGTATATGTATATATGTAAAATTCATCAAGCTGTTCGCTTAAGACTAGTACAATTTATTGTCTGTAAGTTGCACGTTTTAAAAAAATAAAAGAACAAACTCTTAGAAGACTTCTAAAGGCATGAATGAGTACATTAAGGATAATTCCTATTTAGGCAGAAGCAAAAGCTGGTAGAACTGAAAAGAGAAGAAAGTAGACCAGGCCTAGGGAAGAAAAGAAAGGGGTGACTTGGAAGCCAGCCTGGGATAGGGAGGTATCCCTAGGGGCTATACTGGGAAGAGCCTTTAGGTTCAGATACTGGAGGGAGAAAAGAAAGACAGAAGCCAATATCCTCTCTTTAGGATTCTGAAAATTTTTTTGCCTTTTTTTTTTTGAGATAATTTCAGACTTACAGAAGAGTTGCAAAAATAGTACAGAATTCCCAAATACCCTATATCCAGCTTCCCCTTATGTATATATGTTACATAACCACAGACATTTATTAAAACTAAGAAATTAACACTGGTGCAAGTACCAAACTTATTCAGATGGTACCAGTTTTTCCACTAACGTCCTTTTTCTGTTCCAGGATCCCACACTATTTAGTTGTCATGCCTTCTTCATTTCCTCTGATCTGTGACAGTTTCTCAGACTTTCCTCGTTGTTCATGACCTCAACACTTCCAAAGAATACTGGTCAGTTATCTTGCAGAATGTCCCTCAGTCTGGATTTTTCTGATGTTTTCTCATGATTAGATTGTGCTTGTGCATTCCTAGCAAGGGTACCACAGAGGTGATGCCCTCTTATGCATCATATCAAGGGTACATGATGCCAATATATATTACTGGTGATATTAACTTTGATCATTTGGGTAAAGTACTGTCTGTCAGGATTCTCCACTGTAAGATTACTATTTTTCCTTAAATATTTTGAAGAAGGTACTTTGTCATTAACATTTTGATGGGCAGAGTTCACCAGCAGTGAAATATATTTCACTGGAAAAGGGAAACTTATATTAGATAGGAAGTATGTAAACTGTATTTAGTTAAAGGGTCTGTAAAGACAAATACCAGTGAATGCTCCGAAAATCTGTTATAGTAGCAAAAATTGTTTTAAAAAGATGGTTTAGGAGAACATATCTTGGTTAATAAGACATATGAAGATTCAGGTAAGACAAGGAGAAGGCTGTGAAGATTCCACATTCTTGTCATTACAAAAATAAAACAATCCAAGTGGAAGAAAGGTTTCTGCTAAGAACTGACTATGCAAGCATCACTCTGGGATGCTCTGGTGTAGGAATCCCCTTCTTATGATGAAATAAAAAGCAAAGCCAACCACATACAAATGGAGGAAATAGCATCAGAGATGGAATAAGGAGTGGTCAGCTTTAGGTTAGGAATTGACATATGGAGAAGAATTTGAGTGGTTTAAAAAAAAAAAAGACACACTCATTCTGCAGTTTCAAGAGCGTTTGGGAACTGCTTACGTCTGAGCCAGCATAAATAAACCAGGTATTCATGTGTTGCCTCATCTGTCAGTACTCAGACATAACTGTGTGTAAAGGACCCAGTACTGAGAGATGGAGAGTACATTCTCACAGTGCCTTTCAGGGGTTGGCCTGGGCCAGCTGCACTAGCAGCAGCTCTCCCTATTGCTGCTGCCCAAAAAGGGTCAAACCTGTCTACTGAGAGAGTAGAAGAGAGGACTAAAACATTATAATCTCTACGCCACTGTAATGCCTCACACCATTCACCACTTTCCTGCCTTGTCCTAGTCCAAAACCCCAACTTACTTCCTACCCTCACCACCTGTTCTAGGATCCATCACAACTTTTGTCTTCCAATGAAAGCAGCCCCTGCTCCTAATGCTGCAAAGATAAAGGGAAAGGAGAAGTAATGGAAGTATGTTCTTAGTCCCTGAATTGAAACACTGATCATATTTCCTTAAGAAAAAACTATACACACACACATATAAATTGGGGTTAGCATCATTACTATCTATGATTCACAAGTTTAGCAGAATCTTATAGGCAAGTCTGAGAATATTGTCCCCACAGGGAAACACATTCAGAACAGATATATCTACTTTGAACAACTATGTCCAAAAATCTTTATCATCTGTAATAAAATAATTGTCAAATACTACTTACATTCTTTAGAAAAAAGTCTCTTTCTTTTACCCTGTCCACCATCTGCACCTCCTCCAATTTCTTCATTTTCTTCCTCAAACTAGAAGATGTATGTATAGAAATGTCAAGTACTGCATTTGATTTTTTAATAATTAACATTTTTTTCCATTTTTAACACTGATATCAGGCCAGAAAGCCTAAAGCAAACAGCAAAAAATCATGAAACCGTAGCAACTGAGGGGCCTCAAAGACTATCCAGTCTAAGTTCTGACTCATGCAGGAATGGCTTCTGCAATGTCCCGAACAAATAATCCTACTGCCTCTGGTATGCTAATGACCATATTTTTTTTTTTTTTTAACCAACTAAGTTGGCCTATTGCTACACGGTTTTACTATTAAAAGAGGTGGTTTTAAATCAAAGTTAGCAAAACTAGTATTTACTAATCACTGCTTATACAGTGCTAGGAACTTTCGTCAAGTAAGACTTAACCCCATTTTACGACAGGAAAACCGGGGCTCAAAGTTAAGTAACTTGCTCACAGAGAACAAGGATTTTGAAATCCAGGCTTCCTGATTTGCGGTCTATTATTTTTCCACTACAATAAGTATAGCGTTTTGATAGCAGTTGAACTGTTGGTTCATAAGGAGCCCTAACAAAGACGTATTAGCTGTGTCCTCTAGTGACTCTCTATGCGTTTCAAAGTGTGTCTGGCAAATATGGACCAAAGGCTAAGGGCAAGGGGCCACCTTCCTACTCTGCCTTCACGTCCTACCCCATGTACTAAAGACATGAATCCGGAGGGAAAGGCTAGCACGGCGTCAAGTCCCCGATTCTGTCGGCTGAATTCATTAGGGAAAACAGACCCGATTCTGAATTCGGCCTCCGCTCCTGTGCCGGGGGGAGTAAAGAAAAAAGTGGGTTGGAACAGAAGTGGTCACTCACGGTGGGGTCTTCTTCCTCATCTGCCATCTCACCAGGCAGGCAACCTACAAGACCCAGCCGCCTCGGTCCGAGCCGTTTTTACTACTTCCGCCGCCCCACTTCCGGTGACGCTCGGGGCCGGGGCGGGGCCTAGCCGCCCCGCCTGCGGGAGAGGAACGTGTGCGTCCCACCTAGCGGTGGAACCAGGCGGTGCTTAGGCCAGGCGTGGTGAGGTATTGGCTCTATAACCCCGAAGAAGGGATTAAAAATTAGCAAAGAGAAGGGAGTCATGGGATAGGAGGCGTGTATTTCGTTGTCACCCTAAATTTGTTTCTACGTATGGATCATCGCTTCCTGAGTTGGGACTGCGAAGCTGTGGATCATCGTGGGGCTAGTCAGCGGTCCTTGGCTGCCTGGAGGGCGTACTTAAAACAATTTCAGCAATTTAGAGTTCCACTATTGTTTATTGCGAAGCACAGTATTGGTTATTAGGGATATTGTTCTTTGATACTACTTCTCAGGGAGGTGGAACCACCCTTTAGACAGGGTTTAAATTTCTGTGGGTTTTTGGGGGTCAGAACAATGATTGGGAAAACAACGGGCATTATAAGGCTAAGCTAGAGATATAAGATGTTCTGCAATGCAAGAGATGATGCCACACAAGGACAACACTATTTCTGAATGTCCTGCTAAACATTTATGTGAGTGAAAAAATCTGTTTATAATTAGCTGAGCCTAGAACCTTTGTTAACACATAAACACAAAGCATTTTCCTATGCTTTTAAGGTGCGCTGAGTTTTCTAGGAATGCAACTGTGAGATAATAGAAAATATATATATTGATCTCTGTCCCCAGTTCCTGCCATAGGGCTCCTAAAAGCCTCGTAAATTCCTAAGCGTTGAGAGCACTAGGAGCATCCTTTGGTCTAACGAGGTGACTCTGGGTGGGTGCCTGGATGCGGGCTGGTCACTGGAAAGACCAAGCCATGATTAGAAGCTTGGAATTTTCAGCCCCACCCACCCGTTCTCTACAGAGGGCGGAGAGGCTGGAAATGGACTTAATAATTGACCGTGCCTACATGAAGCATAAAAATCTCAATGGTAGGGCTTTCAGAGAGCGTCCAGGTTAGGGAATATGTCCACATACCTGGAGGGTGACATACACCAACTTCACAGGCACAGAAGCTCTGTGCTCAGGACCCTTCCAGATCTCACCCTGTGTATCTCTTCATCTGGCTGTTCATCAGTATCCTTTATCATATCCTTTAATATACTGGTGTATGTAAGTGTTTCCCTTAGTTCTGTGAGCTGGTTCTAGCAAATAATAGAATCCAAGAGGGAGGAGGTTGTGAGAACCTCCAATTTGCAACCAAGTTGGTCAGAAGTTGTGGGAAACCTACTGCTTGCAATTGGCATCTAGAGTGGCAGGCTGTCTTGTGGGACTGAGCCTTTAACCTGTGGGATCTGACACTATCTTCAGGTAGACAGTGTCAGAATTGAGTTAAACTGTAGAACACCCAGCTGGTATCAGAAAATTGCTTGGTGTAGAAAAAAACTGCACACATTTGGTGACCAGAAGTGTCAGAAGTGAAGTATTCTGTATGAAAGTAAAGGATAAAAACACACAAGAAGGAAAGAACTGGGAGTTTTTCCCGGAACAGAAACTACCCTGAAATTGGAAGGATATTATACTTTGTTTTGTTTGGAACTTACCAAGGGCTGTGAAACATTTCAGGAAATAATGTCACCAAAAGCCACATCACTTGTAATAATTTGGCCAATACTCACTGGAATCAGTCTGCATTTGTAGCTCCTGCTTTCATGGTGATGCTACATATAGGTGCAAGCATCTGAAACCATTACACTCTCTAGTGTACTCATGCCTGAACATTTACATATTGAAACATATTGTAATTTACTGTCTTTATTTTACCTTTATATTAGTTCAGGCATTATATATTATTTTTTAATTATGTGGGTAGTTAGGTGTATTAGTTTTTTTGCTGTGTAACAAATTATCCCAAAAGTTAGTGGCTTCCAACAATGAACATTTATCAGACAGTTTCTGTGGGTCAGGAATCTAGGTGCAGTTTAGCTGCGCGCCTCTGGCTTAAGGTTCCTTATGTTACAGTCAGGGTGTTGGCTGAGGCTGCAGTCTCATCTGAAGTATCGATGTGGAAGGATCCTCTTGCAAAGTCACTCACATGGTTTTCACCAAGATTCAGTTCCTTCAGGTTATTAGACTAAGGGCCTCAGTTCTTCACTGGCTGTTGCCAGAGGCCTCCCTCAGTTCCTTGCCACTTGGTCCTCTTCATAGGGCGGCTTACAACATGGCAGCTGGCTTCTCTCAGAGCAGATGAGGGAGAGAACCAGGAAGAACACCCAAAACAGAAGCCACAGTTTTTTTTGGTAACCTAACCTTGGAACTGACATCCCGTCACTTCTGTCCTGTTCTATTCACTAGAAGTCAATAAGCGCAACCCACACTCCTGGAGAGGGGATTACACAAGGATAAGCATACCAGGAGGCAGACATCATTGGGGGTTATCTGAGAGGCTGCCTACCACAGTAGGTTATATTATCTGTGAATTTCATTTTAGAATAATAAAACATACATTATATTTGTTATTTAAGAAGATTGTTGGGGCCAGCGCTGTTGCCAAGTGGTTAAAGTTGCACACATTCTGCTTCAACAGCCCAGGGTTTGCGGGTTCAGATCCTGGGTGCGGATCGACTCCACTCATCAGCCATGCTATGAAGGCATCCCATGTACAAAGAAGGGGAGGATTGGCACACATGTTAGCACAGGGCTAGTCTTCCTCAAGCAGGAGAAAAAGAAGAGGATTGGCAGCAGATGTCAGCTCAGGGCAAATCTTCCTCACACACACACAAAAAGATTGTTGAGTCTGATAGAGTTGAGAACTGTGTTAGGTAGGGATGAAATGCTGGTCTTGTCCAGGGGATTAGGTATAAAGCATTCACAATGTCCATTATCAGGGGAGTGGATAGGTAAAATGTGCTGGATGCACACCAGGGAGTACTGTGCAACAATCAGGAGTAATAGATTAGGAACATAGACAAAATTTAAAGACATAGTGCTAAATTTAAAAAGTAAGAAGCACAATGAGACTTACAACACACTACCTTTTATGTAAATTAAATATACATACACAAAAAATACATGTTTTACAGTAACATACAAAAAAGCTTACACATTAAATACATTAGAACAGTTGCGGGATAGGAGAGATGAGAATAGGGATAAAGGGAATGCATAGATAAATAACAGGTGAAGGACTTTGGAAGGGTCAGTTATGAGAGTATGTCATGAACTGTGGAGTGTGAATAATTCGACCTGCTGAACCTGAGATCCAAAACATAAAGGAGGAAGGGCTGGCCCCGTGGCCGAGTGGTTAAGTTCGCGCGCTCCGCTTCGGCAGCCCAGGGTTTTGCTGGTTCGGATCCTGGGCGCAGACATGGCACTGCTTGTCAGGCCATGCTGACACGGTGTCCCACATGCCATAACTAGAAGGACCCACAACTGAAATATACAACTATGTACTGGGGGGAATTGGGGAGAAAAAGCAAAATATAAAGGAGGAAAAAAACTACAGTGTTGTGAGCAGAACAGAAATAAAGCACAAAGAGTGAAAAGTCATGGTGTGCTTCTACAGGTTGTTTTGGGTGGATTGCCAGAGCCAAGTTTGCTGGGTGGGGATGCAGGAAATGTGGCTGGAATGAATCTAGAGTTAAGAGTGTGAAAGGCCTTGAATGTTCTCTTCAGAGAATGAACATCAAACTGCAGAGGGAGGTCTTTAAACAGAAGAGTCACATGACCCTCTCTTTTTAAAAAAGAACACTTACAGGGAGACCGCCTAGGATGAGAGATGATTAGAACCTGAATTAAGAGGAAGAAGGAACTTTAGGAGGAGAATTTACAAGACTTTGTGACTGAATGAATCTGAGAGCTATGGAGAGAGAGTTTTACATCCAGATGGGTGGAATGCTATAAATATAAATTGGAAAGTAAAAGGGGAAAGCAACCGGGGAGTGAAGAAAATGAGTTCAATCTGAGTTTGAGAGTCTAGAGATGTCTTAAAGACAATTGGAAGTGCGGGCCTAGAAATCCACAGAGAAATTAGGACTAGAGAAATGGTATGGGAGACGTCAACACGAAGGTGATAGTTTAAAGACTGTACAGGAACAAAGGCAAGAGGGGAGGGCGGCAAAGGGCAGATCCTTAGAAATGGTACATGAAGAGACAGGAAAGACAGGAAGAATGGTTCAAAAGGTAGCAAAAGATAAAAAAAAAAAGAAAGAAAGAAAGAAAGGAAAGAGGAGGAAGAGACAGAGGAGGAGGGAAGAAGAATATATTTTGGAGAAAAAAATTTCAAAAAGGAGCAAGTGACCCGGTGTGCTCAGTGCTACAGAGATGAAGAGATTTAAAGGGGCTGGCCTGGTGGTGCAGCGATTAAGTTCACATGTTCCGCTTCCGCGGCCCGGGGTTCGCCGGTTTGGATCCTGGGTGCGGACATGGCACCGCTTGGCAAGCCATGCTGTGGTAGGCGTCCCACATATAAAGTGGAGGAAGATGGGGCATGGATGTTAGCTCAGGGCCAGTCTTCCTCAGCAAAAAGAGGAGGTTTGGCAGCAGATGTTAGCTCAGGGCTTATCTTCCTCAAAAAAAATAAAAGAGAGATTTAAGAAAAGGATTGGATTTGACAGGAGGTGGTAGAATAATCTGGACAAAATAGTTTGAGGGCAATGGTGACGATGGAAGCCGGATTATAAAAGGTTAAGGAATGAGTGTATAGTTGGATACTGAAGGGTAGAAAAACAAAGAGAGGGAAAGTAACCTTAAGAGTGCAGTAGGATCAAGGAAAGTGGGCTTTGAATAAATTATTATTGAATGAATAATAAGGCTGTGAATTTGCATCAGACACTTAGCTAACAGCTGGGAAAAGCCAGGTTTGCATTATAGCAAAAAAGTGGAATGAGCTTTTAAAGAAAACATTAATGACAAAAGAGGTCTGTTCACAGGAGAATAGAGTCAGTGGAGAGGCAGACAGGGGAAACTTATAGAATGGAGAAGTAGAGCTGGGTTGTGAGAATAATTTGGAAGGAATGGCAAGGGCGAGACTATCAGAAAAGAGGAAAGCAGAAGGCTGGGTGGTGGACTTGAGGCATAATGGGAGAGGGCAGGCAGGAAGTACCAACCAGACGCCAAATCCAGGCAGAAACTGTGCAGTCCCACCCTCCACCCTGACTCCTACCCCTCTGCCCCAGGGTACAGACCTCTGCAATGCTGCTCCCTGTTTGAGGCTTAGTGAGATAGTGTCATTTTTTAAATGGCTTTCAGAATTTCCACAATAATCTAATGCAGTCTTAACCATATCATCGTTTACCAAATAATGCCCACACTCCTTGGTTAAACAGGCAGGCTCCAAGGTCAGGTGAGTTGGGTTTGAAATCCTAGCTGTATGACATAAGCTTTGTTACTTTGAGACAAATTACTTAACCTCTCAGTACATCCACTTCTTCATCTGTGAGATGGGGATAATACTAGTTACCAACCTTATAAGGTTACTGTGAGGCTTAGAGATGTTAATACCCATAAGGTGCTTTGGGTAGTACCTGGCATGTAGTAAACATTGCTATGTGTCAGCTGTTTTTATTCAAGAACCAACCTCTCAGCATTATCTTCTGCTATTCTCCTTCATGAACTCTACATTCCAGTTCCTCAAGGCCACATTCAATTATTCATGCAACAAATACTTATTCAGCACCTGTAAAATGTTCAGTACTTGCTATGGGACTGTGGCTAAAATGGTATTGTATGCTCTGGAAGCTTACAATAGGGGAAGGGGACCCAAGGTCAGAGAACTCCCTTGAGTAAGTGAGGTTTGACCTGAGATCTGAGAGTGAACGGAGGTCTTGAGTGAAGGGGGAAGGGAAGAGTGCTGTGCCCCAAACTTATCTTGTACTTTCCCATCTGCATGCCTTTGATCACTCTACTCCTTTCCCACTAGAATACCTTTCCTTTCTATTGAAACGCTACATGCCTTTCAGGCCTGGCTAAAATGTCTGCTCCTGCTCCATAAAGCCTTCGCTGAGCTCTCCAGCTGAAAGAACTTTCTCCTTTACCCTCTCACGGCACTTAGTTTTCATTTTCCTTCAACACTTCTCACTTTCTACTGTATTTTCCAGTTATTTATACACAGAGCTTATCTTGTCTACTAAATCTTAAAGTTATTAAGAACAGAGTCTGTTTCTCATTCATCTTTGGGCTCCCAGAGGCTAGCACATTCCTTAGAAGTCCCAGAACAAATATCTGTAGCATAAATTAATGCCTGTTTGACATCCCTTTTCAAATATGTTGTAATTCAAATAAAGCTATTGTTGCAAGCTGTGCCTTTGGGACTGAACTTACTCTTTGGTTAAACCAGAATGCCATCCTTATGGTCTCCATGACTGATTAGTGTTCGCACAGGGACTGCAACAACCCAAACAAACAGGCCACTGTTCTTGACTGACAGGCTTTTGGCAACAACTGCCCGTCCTCCAGTGGAGGCTGAAATGAACTGAGTCCCCTGCCAGTGGGGCTCTATTTATTCCTTGTAGTTGGGCTGCAAGAGCCAATGACCCAGGCTTTGGTCTGATGTGAGGCTGTGGGGCTTTTCAGGTTGAGAGAAACAGTAATGCTTGGAATAAAATCATCAGAGATCAGTATCAGTGGAGGTATCATACTAATTTGAGGCAGTGTGATAACAAGGGGAAGGGAGTTTTGAAGTCAGACAGACCTGGGTTTGGGTCCTAACTAGCTCTGTGATCTCACCCATGTGTCTTCTTGAGCCTCAGATTTCTCATTGAAAAAAATATTCTGCAAAACGGTGGTGAAGATCAAAGATAATATCTTTACAAACACAATGCCTGTGCTCTGCTGAAATGTGTTTATTCATCTATCTTCCCCAATATATTTTGTTCCTTGAGGGCAGGGACTCATTTTTACCTCTATTCCTGCAAAATCTAGCAAAGTGCTCAACACATAGTAGACATTGGTAAGTATTTTTTAAACAAATGAACAACAGTAATAGCTAACATCTGTGGAGCACCGACTTCATGCCAGGTATTATTGTAAATAGTAATTCATTTAATCTTTCAACAATGGTAGAAGAAGAAATCATTATAACCCAGTTTTACCAAGAGAAAACAGAATGTAATTTTTTTAAATATAAAATTCTTGGTATAGCTTATTTTGAAATAAAAATCTGTTGAGATTCACTTTATTCAATAATAAAGGTAAAATGCTTTATAAAACCTAGGAAATGAAAAACTATGGTGGAGGGAGAAAGAAGGACGGAAATAAATGTAAGAGTGGGAAGAAAGAGTAGGAAGAAGAAGAAAGAGAGACAGACATATGGAAAAAGAAGAAACAGAAAAGGGTAAATTCTGAGCAGAGTTAAAAATAACTGCTTAATCAAAGTAAGATATTGTGGTCTATCACTGTCCTTTGAAATAATTAGCCAACTAATTACTCTTACCAGCTCTTCAACTGTGATTTCTTTGTCCTTAAAGTCTATTTTTATTCATTTATTTTTTTTAAAGTATGACTTGGGATTTTCTTGGCTGGGAAAGATTCACCTTGAGTTAACATCTATTGCCAATCTTCCTCTTCCTTTTTTTCTTCCCCAAAGTCCTAGTACGTAGTTGTATATTCTAGTTGTAAGTCCTTCTAGTTTTTCTATGTGAGCTACCGCCACAGCATGGCTACTGACAGACGAGTGGTGCGATTCTGCAAACAGGAACCAAATCTGGGCCACTGAAGTGGTGAGAGCACCAAACTTTAACCACTACGCCATCAGGGCTGGCTCGTTAAACGTTATTCTTTTTTTTTTTTTTTTTAAAGATTTTACTTTTCCTTTTTCTCCCCAAAGCCCCCCAGTACATAGTTGCATATTTTTAGTTGTGGGTCCTTCCAGTTGTGGCATGTGGGACGCCACCTCAGCATGGCCTGATGAGCAGTGCTATGTCCAGGCCCAGGATTCGAACCAGTGAAACGCTGGGCCACCAAAGTAAAGAGAACGAACTTAACCACTCAGCCATGGGGCCAGCCCCCATTAAACTTTATTCTTAAACTCTGAGGGTGACAGGGGAGGAAAGACTTAACTTTCAGAGCATGACAAAAATTGGAGTGGCTTCCACATAGTACAAAATGAGAAGATAAAGTTATCTCCAAAAGAGTAAATGACATGGGGCTGGCCCCGTGGCCCAGTGGTTAAGTTCGCGCGCTCCGCTGCAGGCGGCCCAGTGTTTCGTTGGTTTGAATCCTGGGCGTGGACATGGCACTGCTCATCAGACCACGCTGAGGCAGCGTCCCGCATGCCACGGCTAGAAGAACCCACAATGAAGAATACACAACTATGTACCGGGGGGGCTTTGGGGAGAAAAAGGAAAAAATAAAATCTTAAAAAAAAAAAAAAAAAGAGTAAATGACATGAGCAAAAATGTGAAGGCAAAGAGAACATTTGAATAGCATAGAATAGTCTTTTCGCAGCTGAAGCTTAAAGTCCAGAGAGGGGAACAGTGGAAAATGCTGCTGGAAGGCCTTTAATAGCAGGGTAGGGAGTCAGAGTCAGACATATACTCAGCAGGCAGTGGTTGCTGTTAAAGGAAACTGCAGTTGTAGTGTGGAGCAAAATTTTCTAGTCCTGAGTTCAGAAGACCAGAATTATTGTTTGTGTTTGATACTGGACAGTCCTTACCCTAAACCTCAGTTTCTCTCTAAAATAGGTGTAATAAGGCAGTTGTGAGGATTAAATAAGATAATATGACAAAGGTATGTTTGCTATGAAAATGTAAAAATGTTATACAAGTGTAAGTTTTCATTGTTGGAAGATATAATTGATGCTTAAAAAAGACTGAAATGGTAAAATCACTAAAGTGATGGCTGTAGGATTGAAAAGGGGGCAATTTGAATGACATTTTGAAAACAAGAGTTAATTGATTCAAATATTATTTACAAATTTTAAATTTAATGATTAAGGGAAAAGGAATATTAATCAGAGAAACTGGGAAATCAGAGGGGGAATGAGTTTGGCTTTAAACATTTCAGCTGTCAGAAGAACATCTGTTAGAAATGTAGAACTGGGGCTTGGGTGGACGTCAACTAAAGAACTGTGCGTAGAGGTGGTAGCTGAAGCCATGGAAAAGAATAGGTCGCAAAGTGAGGCTAACAATGAGAAAAAGAGGGTCTGGTTATCTTAGAAACATCTATATTTAAGTGGAAGAAGAACCTGAGTAAAGACAACAGTTAGGTACAGGTCAGCGAGGATGATGTAGTTTCATATTGTCCAAGAAAGAGGAGAAATTTTTTAGATGAAGATGAGCTATGTGATTCAGTCCAATTAGTGAATATAAATTTCTTTAGGCTGTGGTTAGAATAGTTTGGGGTCTTTTTTTTGAGGAAGATTAGCCCGAGCTAACTCCTGCCAATCCTCCTCTTTTTGCTGAGGAAGACTGGCCCTGAGCTAACATCCATGCCCGTCTTCCTCTACTTTATATGTGGGACGCCTACCACAGCATGGCTTGCCAAGAAGTGCCATGTCCACACCCAGGATCCAAACCGGTGAACCCCAGGGCGGCTGGAGCAGAACGTGCGCACTTAACCACTGCACCATGGGGCCAGCCCCTAGTTTGGGGTCTTTATCCAGCCGTGGTTCAGGGAATTAACAGTCAGTTGCTAGTGATGATATTAGTGCTGAATGCTGTCTTCAATAACAACCGATGAAAGGTTCAAAGGCCAAGACAATTAGGGATTTTTGTTTTGTTGTTTTTTCTGAGTGGTCCTGAGCAGTTCTTTTGGGCAGGGGGATTTGTCTGTATGTTGATAAATAAATGGAGTAAATAAGGAAGCCATTTGGGTTAAAACTAATTCGGCCTGACCTTGTTTTTCCAAAGGGCCTGACGTGGCCTGTTGTACATGCATTGTATAACTGCTTTAAATATTTACCATGTCCCAAAGACAAGAATGATGCCTTTAAAGATAGCGACGTAACTTCCCCCCGTATCAGCATCTCTTTAAGGATAAGCATCTCTCTCTGAACTAAGGATTAATTAATTGTGACCATTGACCTGCTGTGTTCACCAATTTGCTGTGCCAGCAAAGCAATCTCGTGACTACTGTAAATGAGACATTCTTATCATATGTGATGTATGCTCTTTGTTCCAAGATGGGATATAACCACTCTGTACACCCTACCTCTTTCGCCCTCGGCTAATCCTCAGATCTGGCTCATAATAAACTCACCCTAATTTTGATTTATAGATTGATTCTGGATTATTTGCATTGCATTGTACATGTGCACGCATTTATCTGGCTTTGTCTTAAGTTTTGTCCCGTATATTTTCCATTTGCTTTTTGTTTCTGCGTTTATGTATACTTTTGCAAGGAAATGTCCTGCATTAGACTTTTTTGGCTTGCCACTCCACTCCAGCTCCTAGATGGAGGCTTTGGTAGCTTTTCTTCCGCGTAACCAACCAGGCCCCAGCCAGCAGATGGCACTACAGCTAGACGGGGAGAGAGTCCCTTTAGGAGTTCGACAACCACTGCGGACTATAGTACTTAACGATTTCTCCTCGGAGGACTCAGAGTCGCACTTTCTCCCGGACTCTAATAAAGCAGGTCGAGTTGTGTGCAATCAAGGCTTTCAGTTTACAAAAAGGAATCTGTGGCTTTGTCTCCTCCACCCCACTCCACCATTAAACTGACGATATCTTTCGTCCAGTTGTGCAAGTGTTGTGAGAAGCGCTGTCAAGATATGGCCGATTACTGGTTCAAGTGGCCAAGGTGACCCCAGCATTAACTACATACAGGAGATAATCGAGACTCTCCTGATGGTTTAAAGAAAAATCCATACAAAAATGTAATGATCTGAATGTTTCCCAACAATGTGGAGCTGTAGCATATGAAATACGCGACTCATTTTTGATATAATGTTCCTTATTTCATTTTGCAAGTTCAGACGTAGCCTAACTATACAGATTTCCCTAAGGAGTAAGAAAGAGTCGCGCAGCAAGGACAGGCCCGGCCGCCTCTTGAACCCTGCTCTCCGGGTCCTAGTAAGCGGAAGGGCAGGACGCAGAGCTCTCCTCGTAGGTGGCCTGCTTACAAACACACCACTCACACACAGCAGGGGCCGCAGCGCAAAATAAAATGCAAAACTGCAAGCCTTTACTTTTCCAAACACACCGAGGCGAAAAGGTCAGGTTACGCCCCAGCAGTAACTTCACAGGAGAACCCAAAAGAGACTGGGTTACCATGACCACGTACGAAGCCTCTGGATAGTGCTCTTACAAGAGCGTAATCAGGCAAGCACCACCCACCCAGGCCCCCCTAGCTCGGCAATCTGCTCGCCACTCCTGATTGCGTTTGGCGCTCGCCACTTGGCCCTTGCGCCTGCGTACTAAGGCTCCTGCCCGTCGCTGCGGCCGGATCGGGAAGTGTCAAGCGGGAGTTGGGTTCCGCCGCCTTCGCTGCTACCACCGCTGACCCCGGACCCCCTAGCCAGGCCTGGGTCCAGGCGCCATGACGAACGGTGAGAGCCAGTGCCCAAAGCGGAGGATGGGAGTGAAGGACGAGGGGAAACGTGGCGGGCGGGGCTGGGACTGACGTGGCCGTTCTCCCCGCCCCCTCCCAGCCCAGCCCCCCTTGGCCCCTCGGTGCTCCTGACTCTTGTCCCCCACCCTCTCCCGGGTTCCCCCGTTCTGCGCCCATCTATAACCCCCACTGCCTCTCGTGCCTACACCCCGAGTTCTCGACCTCTACCCTGTGTTTTCCCTCTCCCCTTCCTGGAAGTTCGTTCTGGTTCTTAAAGGCCTCGAGGGGAGGCCGGACCGGGTTGAACTGTTGCTTTAGCACCAGGGAAGAGAGGATCCTCCTCCCAGCCCCCTACATTCTCATACTTTCGGACAGTAGGCTCATTGGGACGACCAAGAAATCACAGAGAATCTCAAGCCCCACACATTTTGAGGATGAATGTAGACCCTAAAAAGGTTCTTGTTTGAAAAAATGCTGGGAAGCTTTCTCTTGTTTGATTCTAAAGTCCTGCCTGGGTGATACCATCTGGAGACCCTGGCTAGTGTTGCAAGGATTGGCTTTAGACGCTGCCTCTTCTAAATGGTGTGGCAGCTGCCACCCTGTTTATCTGAGCTAATATTCCAGGACTCTTCAAACACTTTATAGACTTGATTTCTGTATTTCAGAGAAGGGCAGGAAGCAGGGCCTTCATGGTCTTAAGAGTCAGCCTTACAGGAATGAAGACGAGGCCGCTGAGGCAGTATGATTTGAGGGACACAGGAAAGCATTTCTTAAAAGTACCTTTTCCATAAGCCTGGCACTGAAGACTCAAATTTCACCTCCTCATGAGTTTTGGCATTGTCTGCAAAAACTTATGGGAGAAAAAGACTAGCACCTGAAGGTATCACTCTGTAAGAACTCAGTGTATGTATTAATTTGCTGGACCCTTTTTTATGTGACACCTGTGAGATAGTTTTATTGGAGGGAGAGAGGGAGATAAAGTGGTCCAGAACTGGCACATGCTAGTTATGTAAAATACCATTTTAGAGCTTCCTGGGTAGTCGGAGGTCTGAGATTACTACACATAGTAGGAGAAGGGACATCACCCAGAGGAAGAAATCGCCGGAACCAGGAAATGCAAGCAGTCTGACATAATTTCTGAATAAATTTTAGTCACCCTCACCCCCTTTGTGGTCCAATATCTTTTTTGCAGCTAGGTGATTCATTGCGCTTATATGTACACAAAATAGCTTGGTATATGTATATAAGAAATAGAATTAATTGTTCAAAGCTTTTTTCCCACAATTATTCTACTATGTTGAAGCCTTAGATATGTATATTTTTTACAAGAATCTCTTGTTATTCTGGCAGAAATTTGAGTTGTATCATGCATGAAGAGTAAGATTGTAGTCATATGGATTCGAACTCTTGCAATTTCCATTAAGCTTTATTTTTTGCCTTAACACATTCTTCACCAACAGATGCAGATCTGAGACTTGGCTAAATATCTAGCTCTCCTTTATCACATGAGTGGTTTATAATAAGAACATATTTAATTCTCTCAGCTCAGGCTCCAAGGAGTTCTTATGCTTCTCTCAACCTATTGCCAGCCCTGACATCTCTGGGAGGCTGCTTCCACATAAACTGATGTACTCTTCTCGGGATTTGTACTTCTTGAAAGGGGAAGGGAGTGGGCAGTGAAATTATTCTAACCGGGATGTCTGTAAGCAATTTGGGGGAACAGTAAGGTGGCCTTGTTTATCCCAAAACCTTGGTTCCCTCCTGTCAAGGATTGGCACTGCAGATGAGCTTATCATCTTGATGGTGTACCAGGCACACTCTGCTCTCCTGGGAGTTCTCAAGTGGGATCACCTGTCCCAAGCTAGATTCACACCAAAGTTTTCTTTTCTTTCTGTAACAGTGTACTCCTTGGACGGGATTCTGGTGTTTGGTTTGCTCTTTGTTTGCACCTGTGCCTACTTCAAGAAAGTCCCTCGTCTCAAAACCTGGCTGCTGTCAGAGAAGAAGGGAGTTTGGGGTGTGTTTTACAAAGGTAAGATCATATCTGGACAGGGCGAAGAGATTGCCATCTCTGGGCAGTGAGGTGCTACAAAGTGGGGGATGGGATAGGCTGGGCTTGTATTTGGTTCCACTTTTACATAATTGTTTATTTTAGCATCAAGGTAATTTTAGTGTTCTCCATGGAGTAAAAGTATATAAATTTAAACAGTTTTAGGCTGGACTGGAATTGTTCGGAGGAATATTTTCCCAATGGAAAGTTTTTCTGTTTCTTTTTTTTTTTTTTTTTTTTTTTTTGATGATTGGCACCTTAGGGGCCGGCTCCGTGGCTGAGTGGTTAAGTTCGCACCCTCCGCTGTGGCGGCCCAGGGTTCGGATCCTGGGTGCAGACATGACACCACTCGTGAGGCCACGTTGAGGTGGCGTCCCACATCCCACAACTAGAAGGACCTGCAACTAAGATATACAACTATGTACGGGGGGGTTTGGGGAGATAAAGCAGAAAAAAAAAAAAAGCTTGGCACCTGAGCTAACAACTGTTGCCAATCTTCTTTTTTTTCATTCTTTTCCCCAAAGCTGCCCCCCACCCCCACCCTGTATCCCCATACATAGTTGTATATTCTAGTTGTGAGTGTCTCTGGTGTACTATGTGGGACGCCACCTCAACATGGCCTGATGAGCGGTGCCATGACCACACCCAGGATCCAAACCAGTGAAACCCTGGGCTGCCGAAACGGAGCTTGTGAACTTAACCACTTGGCCACAGGGCCAGCCCCTGGAAAGTTTTTCTGAATTCCTGGAACTAATATATTGGAGTCTCTTTTAAGTTCTGATTTCATTAGCTCAGATTTTTTTTACTTTTTATTTTGGGCACCTTTGTCTGGAATCCTACCTACCTAAGTCTTTTCTCAAAATAGGGCAAAATACAAACAGTTTATTGACCTAGAACCTAGAGCTTAAGGGTAGTATTTAAATACATTCCTGGATGGGTTCTTGAGACCCTTGCTAGTTCTCTTCATCTGTGACTAGAGATTTCACAATATCACCTTGAAAGTGAGGACTTCCGTAAAGGGCAGCGTGTGATTTCTTTTCTCTTTTTACTTTTGTCTGCTAGCCGCTGTGATTGGAACCAGGCTGCATGCTGCTGTGGCAATCGCCTGCATTGTAATGGCCTTTTACGTCTTATTTATAAAATGAATTCCAAAGCATCCATCTCACCAACTGCCAACCAAGGGGACGAGGGTGAAGAACCTGTCGGGGCCTGGGCCCACCGTAGGAGAGTTCAGCTAAAATCATCCAAGTCCCCAGGATGACACCATAGCATCTGCCCCTGCCATATGTGGGGAAAACTCTTCATGGTTACAGACATTATTTATGCTTCAGGAGACTCCAGAAAGCCAACTTACTTTGATCTGTGTGTAAATCAGTCCTTGGCAGAGAGCATATAATGTCCAGATGAATTACATCCCTCGGTGATAAGATTACATAGCTCCTGCTTAAAAACCTGCCACCTATTTTGTTCTTTAGCTCCTCATCAGAGTCTTTTCAAACTGAGGCTCAGAAGGGAACGACATAGGCTGTGTTCACACCTCTTGGAAGGAGTGATAATCTTTAAGACTTGACTTTTTTTTCACTGTTTGATTTGGATTTGGCAAATTGGGAGAGGGACTGGGTGGGAAACAGGAGTTATACATGCCAAGAAATGTTTTGGCTTTGGAAATGTGTCTTTCATATACCCATCTGGGAACATAAGAGAGATGCATGGTCCTCATTGCAAAAAGAGAACAGATGAAATAGCTATGCTGTGGGCTGGTAACTCAAGAGTTTTGCCAAGAGAATCTGGGCATACATAAGATTTGGGAATTATCTGTCTGTGATGAGACCAGAAAGCAGTAACTTAGACAAGAAGAAATGTTCTATTCACCAGAATCCCCAAAAGGAGACTTCACCCCATCAAATGGTATATGGAAAATGAATGCATTGTTGCTATTTTCCTAAAGTCTTTTGTATTTTCTAAATTACTGAGTGCTATACACTGTTACTCAGTTTTAAATGCCACAACTAGAGGAAAGAGAAACTATTGAAGAAATAGCTGTTTAATATATTTGCAGTTAGAGTAGAAGAGATAAATAAATCTAGTATATTCATATACTAGTAAAGTCATCCAGTGTAAGAATTTGTTGTGATGTTAGATGGAAGTTTTGTCCTGTTATCCAATATACAAACTTATTCTTTGTTTAAATCTGGGTTTTTATGGCAATTTTTGGTTGATTACTTGTTTGTCTTGGCCAACTCTTAATTTTCTTCCTATTGCGGTACTCTTTAGCTGTCTCTTGGAAAGTCTGTGTATTATAAGAACATGAGAAATTTGAGTAAGTGAGAGAAGTTGCTGAGATTCTTAGGCATGTTTGGACAGTTTATAGAATCCATGAATAAAATGAGGGTGTTTTCTAAAGTAAAGGAAAGCAGAGGTTTGCAGTTGAGACTGATGGGCTTTTCCATGGAGTACGATAGCCCCTGAGCAAATCATTTTAGATGACTCAACGTTTGAAGGGAAGAGTTCTCCATTCCCTCCTCATATATGCAAAAGGATCAACTGTTGCATTTATGAAGCCTAGAACTCCTCTATTTTTTTTAAAAAGGAGTTGGTCTGAAATTAAGTTGTTGTAAAATGCAAGCATAGGTATAAGTCTACCAGTTGAATTGTCCATTAAAGTGAAACTTGACTGTGGACAAGGTAGCTGTGGTTGACCCCTGTGTGGCAATAAATTGTCTTTTGTCTTACTCCAAAAGGACAAAAGCTGCTAGGAAGTTTAGGTTCTGAATTATGCAGTATAGTGCTTTGAGGGTTTTTAGAAGTATAGAAGGTCATCAAGTAAACACTACATGTCTGATCATCTCAGAGTCATGGCTATCTCTTCAGGAATTGGTCCACAGGGTAAATTTCAATGATTCATATGGTTTCCATTGTCATTTCTGAGGCTCTTTCACATGAGAGAAAGGAAATCTAGTGGAACAGGAAAGAAGAGTTACACCTGTGGGTGTCAGTTTGGATCTGTTGGCCAACAAGAATGTCACTCCCTGGAAATACAGGTTCAGCACGTTTTGCACTTGTTATTTTGTAGCTTTAATGACTTTTGTTTTCTAATAGGGCTAACGTCTCTAAGCTTGGTGCTTAGAGCTGCTTCATGTTTTACACTAGTTCTATTTCACAGTTCTAATTCTTCAAACCAATTTTTACAGCCTGTTGTGTGGGTCATCTTAACCTAAACTCTTGAATTGTTATATTTTGAGATATTTTCATACCAGAATGTACCCCAAAAGTGTACAGAGTGAAGGTAATTTACAGCAAGAAATACACAGCTTATTTCATTTCTTGACTTTATGTAAGCAGATGAGCAGAAACCTGTTTAACTCATTACTTTGGTTGATGTGTCATATATTTTTGACTGAAAATTGCAGGAAATTGTTCCTCAAAGGGAGTCTTTTTAGGGGTGGAAGAGTGAGGATAGCAATATTGCCTCTGATTCAGACTGGCATCACCATAAACCCTATATGCCAGGGTGGAATGAAGTCAGCTTTTTATAGTTGAAACACAATTTTTTTATTCACCATTGTCTGCACAAATCCTTGAAAATAAAATTTCTTTCCCTACCATTTTTTTCCATTTTATTTGTCACATGCTGAATTTGTTGAACTTTATTCAGTACTCCCCTGGAGTCTGCCCATAGTGTGTATACCTTTTTAGTTTATATTAGTGAGTAGCATCATTCCTGTTAACCCATTGTGATGGTCACTGAATGTATGAATCTGTGAGGGTATAGCTTTCTCTTTTGGGGGAGCTGATATATGTATCAGCATATATACATGAGTAAATTTTTGTGTGTATTAAATAAGGTAGATAAAACTCCCCAATACATTTTACTACCACTGCTGTTAAAATACAGTTATCATCTGCCATTATCAGCCATAAACTTCTTCATTCAAATGAGGTTATCAGGTTAACCAGAATATCCTTGAGCCAAGGGGATTTTGGCATATGCAATGAATCCTTTTCTGGCATATGCAATGAATACTTTCCCCCCATGTGTTTATTCCAAATGCACGGTGGGACTAGCACAAGTTATAAATTCACAAATGGTTTTCTACTAATCTCCAAAGTTCTTCTGAATTATCTTCTCCCTACGCATACCTATTTCATTGAAAAAGGAGAAAGAAGCAACTGAGACATTAAAATGGTGCTCTCTGTTGTGAAAGGAACTAATTCTACTTATATAATCACTACTTTTTTTCAGTCTACTCGTTCTGGAGTTTGAAAGTCAGATATGTTTCTTATTCTTCTCCCCAAAGCCCTCCTGTACATAGTTGTATACTCTAGTTGTAGGTTCTTCTAGTTCTGCTGTATGGGATGCTGCCTCAGTATGGCCTGATGAGCAGTGCAATGTCCGCGCCCAGGATCCAAACTGGCGAAACCCTGGGCTGCCGAAGCCGACCACGTGAACTTAACCACTCAGCCCTGGGGCTGGCTCCTCAGATATGTTTTAAAAGATATCAGGGTAAATGAAGGTTCAGCAATATGACTGCCATACCATCAAGTTCTGGGTAGCAAGGGGGCTCTCTGTGAGGACAGGGATATGCCTTCCTACCTTTACTCATATTACAAATATTCTGACTACCTAGTCTTTGGATTTAAATGATGTCTTCTCACCTTTCCCTTTGGTAAAATAATGTTTGCCTTCTCCCTTGGAGGAAGGAGCTCCTGGGCAAGCTGCTGTTGGTAATGACCAGGATTCACCTCAATGGGAAAAGAGTCATTCACCCATAAATTTCCTGAGATTGAATCATCTTGTTTCCAGAACTTGGATCAAAGACTTGGATCAAAGATTAAAGAAAAATTATAGGTCTGGATATAAATTTGTAGCTGCACAAAGATCAAAAGACAACCATGATTCAGTATTGTAGGAATTTGTCCCGTCCCTCCTTGGGACCTGGGTTCCCCTCCGAGCCACGAGAGGGCAGCAGAGCGATCGCTCGACGGGGCCCTGCGCTCGGCGTTTCCTCCCAGAATCCTCCGAGGCGGGGGAGGGGCAGAGAGCTTTAAAGGAGGGTGCGGACTTCCGCTGCTTTACGGAGGGAAAGCGGCCTGGGGTCGGGGAGTGTGTGTTGTGCTGTGGTGGTGTGTGGAAGGCGCGTGCTGGCCGAGCGTGTGAGTGGACGGGCGCATGTGTGAGTGCGAGCGTGGGGCGTGCAAGGCGAGTGCGCGTGCCCGCCCCTGCGCCCTTCCCCCCGCCTACACCTTGATCTTATTTGATCGGGTTGTGACCCCAGCCCCGCCGGGCCGACCCGAAATGAGAAGCTCCCCTCCTGCGAAGCCCACTCCTCGGGGCGCTGTGCAGCGAGGCCCCCTAGGCGGCGGCATCGCCGCGGCCCTGAAGGTCCCGGAGCCGGTCCTACGGGGCCCGGCGCTCAGAAGTGATGAATTGATCAGATAGACGAGGCCGGGCTTGTCCCAGGCCGCTGATTATCGAGGCGATTCTGATCTGAGCCCGACTCCGGGGGCTCGGCCGCCGGTGGCGCTGGGGCTAATGCGTTAACGGTCGGCGGGGACCCGCCCCCCCCCCCCCCCCCCCCCCCGCCGCGGCAGCGGGAGCTGCACCGGGACGGAGGCCTTGTTTCTGCTGCAGCTTTTCTTCCTTGCTTCCTCCCTTGTTTTCTTTAGGCCTGCCTTGTCATGATGACTGTATGGTGCCAACACTGGTGCCCTCTGGTGTAAAGGCACTATACAGCGTCTGCCGCTAAGGGATATAGGTATATATGCGTGTCTGTATACGTGTATGTATCCGTAAGAGAACTTGGAAAGCTTACAAGAATTCAGATTCCAGGGACCCGCCCCAGATTTACTGAATTAGAATTATCAGGGAGGTCTGGGAATCTATATTTTTAAAAGCCTCGATGCATGATGGATCACGGTAATTTTTTGATGTTCAGTATCAAATAACCTGCATGAGGTGACTATTCAGAGTCACCTCTCTGCCACTTTCAGCCATTCTAAGTAATGAGAACTGAAACTTCATGGTGCCGTTTGGCAGCAGATAGCATCTGAATAGATTGGAGTGTCTGTGGAAGAGGGTTGAGATGGTTTGATGGTATTTAAGGACTGCGCCTGAGTACCAGGAAGAAGCCTTTTCAGATCTGAATTAACAACGCAGATGCTATCCAAACTTAGAAATGGGAATTTGCCCTAAAATATTCTAAAAGGTCTGCCCATATCATGCCCAGTCCAACAGTAGGTTCTTGTGAGTGGCTTGTAATATTAGAAACCACATTAATGCATCAGTTTTTGGGTTTCAAACCCAAGCACCAGATTGTTGAACCACGTTTATAAGAATTGGGGGTTATATATCACAGCACAAATTGACACAGAAAAGGGAAGACTTCCAGGCAAGGAGACACTAGCAGAGTGAGAGAATGAGCAAAGGCAAGGAGCCAGGACCAGGGAGATGGGGCCCTCATGGAAAAGTAGAGCCAGCAGATGACAGCTCAGGAGGTCTGAAATCTGTTAAGTGTGACCCCAGCATAAATATTAATGCTACATAGAGCTACTAAAATTACAGTGTTGGTAAGCTCATTAAGAGCATGGGCTGTGTCCATTCTTGTTTCCCCAACGCTTAGCTGAGTGCCTGACATAAAGGTTTGTGAGAAATGTTGAATGGATGTATCTTATGGTTGGAATGACTCCAGTTTACAAAATATGAATACCTGTCTCCTGCCGTAAACAGCGCTGTTGTGTCCTAAATCGTTTACAGCAAGATGACTTTCCAGGTTGCAAATATGCGCAGCAGGACTAGTTTCTAGAAGTTAGGAAACTTCCCTGCCATATTTTAAGAGTAGTCATGTGGCAACTCATAGTCCATGGGTAACAGACACTTCAGGCTTCATCTTGCACAAATCTATTTAATGGAGGATGTTCTACTATGACTGATTAATCCAGGGGCTTGTCAGCACTAGGTGGAGAAGAAGCCACCATCGGTCTTTCGGGAGTAGCCTCCATTGGTGGCCGCAGTGTGAGGGGAAACTGGAGAAAAGAGAGAGTGCGC
Organism: Equus quagga; assembly: GCF_021613505.1. NCBI lineage: Eukaryota > Metazoa > Chordata > Mammalia > Perissodactyla > Equidae > Equus > Equus quagga. The sequence continues at coordinate 40,564,956 of NC_060284.1, forward strand.
TGTGAATTTCAGATCCTTTACCTTGTCTGGGAACCTGTAATCACCCATACATTTATAGGTACTCTGGAGAAGGTTCTTGTAACAGCTCGGGAAACTGGCATATAGAGGACTGATGAGAGGGGGCTATAGGTCTTCCACTCGCAGGTTTCTGCCTCTTGCTGGAAATTTAGTCCCCTAGACCTAAGGCTGAGTTAGAGGCTCTGAAAATGGAATTCATTTGCTAGCTGTATAGTCAGCATGTCCCTGGTATTAGTCTGAGATGTGCCAACTTAATCACTGCTCTTCCAAGACTCTCAGTTATCCCTGAAGGTCCCTAATAGCCAGTTACCTCAACTCCTTGAATCTTGGGTCCATTTAGAAAAACTCTTGCCCCAACTATCTGCCCACACAGTCTTTTAACCCTTACCTATGGATCCCTGGATGCTGTGGATAGACTCCTTCTTAGGGTTGATCCAGTGTCTGATGTTAGCTCGGGAAGTGATGGGGGGTAGCGAGGGAGGGGGTAAACATTCTCCAGGGAATTGGATCTTGCTGCGTCTAGAAGATGGTGTGGGGAAGAACAGGGGAGAGTGAAATCAATCAGGAGGAGAAAAGTGAGGAGGGAAAGATAGTTGCATGTAACCTCAAAAATCAGCCAAAGGCCCTTTTTACTCTCTGTGGAATTAGCCGAAGATTTTGTTTATACAGATGAGCACAATCTTGGAGGATCTCTGTTCATTTTAGATAATAAAAATAGTGAAATTGCATTACAGATACAGATGTAAGAAAACAGGGAAATCTGTGTACAAATGAGTACCCATTGATTGTTATTTCCCATGTGACACTTTACCTTACATGATTGGATGGCATTGCCCTTAGGGTGGAGGGGCTCCGCCTCCACCACTTACCCACGGGTATCCTGGGTGGTCTCCTGCTGTAACAGTATCTCACTTTTGTTCTTGAACATCCCCATGTGGTGATCGTACAAGGCTGCTAAGCGGAAATCCAGGTCATCCTTTGGTATCTACAGGGAAAGTCAGCCACCCCCAGGGTTAACTTGCCACCTCTGACCCCTCTCTGGTCAGGTTCTGTTGGGCTCTACTCTTCCCCAAAAGCAGAGCAAACCCCTTTTGGGCCTGAAGATCTACCAGCTCCATACACACCAAATTGTTGTACGTGATGACTTCTTAACTCTTGTCAATATAGAATTGTCTCTTATGGTTAGGTCCAAGGAGTGGTGAGCTCTCCCTGGAGACATGGGAATCACTATACTGTCCTTGACTTTGGCTTAATGGGTGTTACCTCATTCATGGTTGTAATCAGAAAAGTGGGAAGTCTGATGAGAAAATGATTTGCACCAGATAATCAACTGGAGCAAAACCCAAGCCTTCTGATTCCCCAGAGGCCAGATAAATTGGTATTTGGTTTCGGATTTGGTAGAATCTTGGACTGGGGACAAAATAAAGGTGCTGAAGCAGTCAGGGACAGGCTGCCTTTTAAAAAGGATATTAATGAGTCCTAAGTGGATGTAAAGAGAAATAGCATTTCAATGCTTGGTACCTCAGGATCAAAAAAATAAGCATCTCGCCTCATGGAGTTGATTGTGGGAGTTGAGTTGAGCCGATTCCAGGGTTCCTGTTGCTGAGCAAGGTGAGTTGGGTTCTTATATGGCAGTTTCTGCAAAAGAAAAACGACACCCAGGGCCTGGTTATAGGAGGCCTTGCTGATGTGGTAGCTTCAGTGACATCCATCCCCTTATGCCATCCTATTTTAATTGAATCTCAGAGGGACATCTGCCAAGAGAAGAACGAAATGGGGCAAGACTCTCAGGCTTCTGATCCTCCTAAGTTTTCAATCTCAGAACTGGCAGAAATGGGCCAGGAATAGAGGGAACAGGGTGGAGTGGGACAGGGGGTGAAGGGTGGGGAGCAGATAGGAAAGATGATGAGCTCAGGTTAAGATGTCCTATGTTTCAAGGAAAGGTAAGACATCCTAATGCAATTAACAGGTAGAAAATTGGAAGTCTGCAGTTGTTGGAGGAGAGCTAAGGACAAGTAATAGAGATCTGAGGGTCCACATGAGGTGGTGATTGAAGCCTGCAAAAAGGAGTCTGGCCAAAAGGAAAGGGTGGTTCATGAGAACTGCACACTATTCTAACTGGGGCGAGGGAAGGGACACTAAGGCAATCAGAGACAGGAGAATCAGGAGGATGCAGTGTCTGAGCAGGAGAGAAAAAGATTTCAGTAAGCAGGAAAGGGTCATCGTGACTGCAGGAATGTCAAAGAAAAGATCCATTGGGCATTGAATCCCCTAAATAAAACCCCACAAGCATGAATGTGAAAAATACATAACTGATTTCTTCATCACATGTAAAATGCCATACTGTCTGCCACTGTATCCCAGTGCCTAGCACAGCGGCCTAACCCGTGGTACACACGGTGTTTAAAAATTAAATATTGGGGCTGGCCTGCTGGTGTAGCAGTTAAGTTCATGCACTCTGCTTTGATGGCCTGGGGTTTGTGGCTTCGGATCTCAGATGTGGACCTACACACCACTCATTAAGCCATGCTGTGGCGGCGTCCCACATACAAAATGGAGAAAGATTGGTACATCTCTCCTCAAGCAAAAAGAGGAAGATTGGCAACAGATGTTAGCTCAGGGCCAATCTTCCTCACCAAAAAAAAGAAAAAAAAGGAAAAAGAAAAAAAATATTGGCTGAATCAGTGACTGAATTCCAGTGAGTACAACTACAGCCTAGTAGAAATCTCATTCGACCTATCTGATGTTGGAAACCCCCCCCATCCCATATATGGCAAAGTGCTGTGTGACTCAGCTCAATTAGATATTAAATGAACAGTATGTACCAGGTACTGTGCTATCACCAAGAAAGACAAAAATGAAACAAAACTACAAATATATATGATGCAAGCATAGGCAGCTCTCCTCCCATTCCTTGAAGGCTACATACATCTCTATCAGCAGAAAGATGAGATTGTTACACTGAAAAAGTTGACTGTTAAGCATGAATGCCATCTTCACATCCACTTTCCTTCCATCTCAAAGAAAGGGAAGTCCCTTTTACTCAAGAATAACTCTTCTTCCCTAAACCCAGGCCTTCGTTGCACCATCCTGGCATCCCCTGGACCCAGCTTCTCTCCCATTCCTTTATCACTGTCTAGCTGCCACTCTATCACCTTCCCTACAGAGCTAGGCTTCTTTAAGAGTCAACATTTGGGCCAGCGCGGTGGTGCAGCGGTTGAGTTCACACGTTCCACTTCAGCGGCCTGGGGTTCACTGGTTTGGATCCCAGGTGCGGACATAGGCACCACTTATCAAGCCATGCTGTGGCACGCATCCCACACATAAAATAGAGGAAGATGGGCACGGATGTGAGCTCAGGGCCAATCTTCCTCAGCAAAAAGAGGAGGATTGGCAGTAGATGTTAGCTCAGGGCTAATCTTCCTAAAAAAAAAAAAAAAAAGAGTCAACATTTACTATCTCCACTTCTTCCCCATTCCCAACCCCTCTTCAGCCCACTGCAATCTGGCCTCTGCCTCAAGCACCCACTGAAACTGCTCTTGCTGGTGACCAATGATCTTTGTGGCTACATCAGGTGGATCCTTTCCAGACCTAATCTTATTTGACATCTGCTGTGTCTGGCACCACAATTCTGATTCCGGGAAATCATCTCTCCTCCTATGTGGGTTCAGCTCCTCTCGGTTTTCCTCCTGTTTCTAAGCTGTTACTTCTCAGCTTCCTTCTCAGCTCTGCTTTTTCTCTCTGCCCCTTAGAGGTATTCTCCAGGGGGTTAGTTTCTGCCTTTCTCACTCTCACATTCACTAGAGGAGCTGATTCCCTCCTATGGCTTCAACCACCACGTGAATACTGTGCTTCCAGATGTACATCTCCAACCCACAACTCTCAACCATGTTGCCTACTATTCACCTTCACTTAGATGTCCCACAGGCACCACAAAAGCAACATCTACATAATTGATCTCAACATCTTTCGCCCTGAACCTCCTTTCCCTGGACTCCTCATTTAGTAAATAGTATCAATTAAGCCCTCAGAAACCTAGGAGTTATCCTAGATGGTCCGCTCACTTGGGGCCATATTCAGTGGGCCACAAGGTCCCATCAGTCCTGCCCATTGCATCTTATCGCCATCCCCTGCATCACTGCTTTAGATCATTACTCTTCCTCCTGGAGATTGCTGCACCTGCCTCCAGCTGATCCCTCTTGTCCCACTCCCATCTTATCCAATCCACTGCCACTTGTGTTTTCTAAAACACCCATGTAGTATGTCACTCCAGTGCTTAAAGTCCCAAGATGATTCCCCAGCACTTCCAGGGTGAAATCCTAGCTCACTAGCATGGTTACACAGCACACCCAGCCCAATAGGATCACTTCTCCAGCTCCTGCTCTCTTCACTCCTCCATCTCACACCAATGCTCCAGCCATTGCCGAGTCTTTGGCCCCAAATAGGCCACCCTCATTCTCCTTTCCATGTACGTGTACCTGCTGCTTCCTTTGCCTGAAATATCTGGTTCCTGTTTCTTTCTTCCTAACTCACATTCCACCTCCTCCCTCACCTGGCCCAGCTAACTCATATTTGGATATCAAAATTCACCTGCTCTGGGAAGCTTTCCTTTAAGCTCCCAGTTCTCATGACACACTGCGTATAAATCCCTCACAATACATGTGCTATTGTGCAGGCACTTTTGCTGTTGCTTTGTCAGTCTGGCTTTTCTTCTAGAGTTCCTTGAGAGCGGGAGCTGTGTCTAATTTATCTATATATCCTCAGTGTTTAGCAGAGTGCCTGGCATATAGTAAATAATAAATGTTGAATAAACAAAAGGAAACTTTTTGATTTTATTAAGCCACAGTTGCCATTTAATCCACCTTATTTTGCACCACTTCAAACATCTTAAATGCTTCTACCAGAAAAAAGATCATCTAAATTCTCAAATCACTGACACACATACAGAAACACATTCCAGCTTGACAAGAAGACAGAGATGGTGTGAAGACAGATGTATAAAGCATGGCCTGGTGGCTTTCAGAGGATTCTCTCCCATTCCATATCTCATATCTCTTCAGAGAACAGCTTTCCAAACAGGCCAAAGGGTGGCTTGGTGGAACCTGGGCCTGTTGAAGCTCCATTATACCAATCACTCTGCTTTGGGCGGAGAGCCCCTTGCTCCTCTGGACCAGAGCTCTACTTCCCTGTGCTCAAAAGCATGTCTGAAACGTTAGCAGACCCGAATATGGGGACATGGAGGCAGGCAGAAATAAGACTTCTCCGTTATCTGACTCAATGTCCTCACGAGAGTCCTTTAAGTTACTACTTCTGCTTGTGCCGACAGAAAGAAGAATGCCCTCGACCCTGCTGAGAATCTATGCCAGATACCACAGTACCTTGGAAGCCCGCATTTTTCCCAAGTAGGAATCATCGTTATCCAACGTAGGCTGCTGGAAAGGGTTTCGGGTGGGAGGCATGGTAAAATGCAGGGAGAGACGCTCTTATGAGGGATGGGAGGCCTGCGCAGCCGCACAAAACCTGGCACGTGGAGGATCCCGGGTCCCAACTGTTTGGAACGCCCAGTTTCTGTTGCCAGGTAACTGCCCTGCCATCTATGACTGAGGTGAATTCCCTTCGAGAAGGGCGCCACCTGGCGGTCCAACCAGAGAGGCCCCTCGGGAGGAAGCGGCTGGGAATACAGAGGGAAAGCGCTGCTGAGCGTACTGAGGAGCCCTGGATTTGCACTCCTGAGCCTCAGTTGAAAAACGCCGGCCTCCCGGAGTGTAGGACTTCTGCAAAAGACTTCGGTTGAGGAAAGAAGTCCTAAAAGATAACCCAGAAATTTCCTTCTGCCTCACATCTAAGAAAAGGATTTTTCAAAGCAATGAGAGAATGGGATGTCAAGAGAGGGAAGAGCCCACGTGTCGTGCTTGGAAGGTTGTCAGCTAAGGCAAAGGCTCCTTGCTTAAACTCGATTTAACTATACGAGTCTCCAGGCTTCGCATAGAGCCGGTTGTAAAGGCACGGATGTATTTGGCGGGATGGAAGTAAGATCTCTAGAGGCGGCTGTTGCAATAACGCCTACGGGGCCGCTCTTCTAGGCTATAACTTCTAGAGGAGAGACAGACCGCCTCTCAATCTTATTTCTATCGCTTCACACACAGGAGGTGCTTAATAAGTATTTGTCGGACGCCATGTCTGCACAATTAGAGATGCTCATAAATAGCCTGGGGCCCGAAAGGGTAGTGGAAAACATGAATTTGACGGCGATGGCTTGGAGGATGTTTCCACCGCGTTCTTTACACGTGTCCTATGGTCGCCTGTTGGGCCGGTTGCAGACCCCAGGCGCGTGCACTCCCACGCGGCGCGCGCCAGAGGCAGCAGCTGCCATGGCGACCAGCAGGTGAGCGGCAGAGAAGCGCGTGGTCCCTGCCCCACCCGCGCGGAGGGAAAGAGGAGGCGGTTGCCAAGGCGACGTGGGTAGGAGGAGAAGAGGAAGGAGGGAGAAGGAAGGATGGGCGGCCTTGGCGTAGCCGCAGGGAGGTGACTGAAGCGAGTCCAGCCCCTTGCATCCTCCCCCTGAGAACCTCCCTCCCCCTTTTTCCGCCTTCTGCCAGCAGTAGCAGCAGCCGCAGCACCTGAGCCGCTGCTGCCGCTTGCTCAGGACAACGCTATGGCTGAGCCTGGGCGCAGCCTCCATCCCTCTGCCAGAGGCAGGGGAAGAACTGAGCGGCGCACACTCCGGCTTCTGTGGCTGCTGCTCTGGGTTGGGACCGCCTTCCAGGTGACCCAGGGAGCGGGACCGGAGCTTCACGCCTGCAAAGAGGTACTGTCCTCCCCGACCCTACCCGACTTTGGTCAGAAAAATCTTGGATCCCGGCGAAGACCTTGGGGACCTAGGCACAGACAGTTTCAGAGGCCTCGGAGTTTAGATTTCTTGGGGTATGAGGCATGGGGGGAGGGAAGAGGAGCAGATTGGCGTCGTGGAGAGCAGCCCACTGGAGGACTCACGAAATTGATCATCCTCACAGCTTGGGCTGCTGAGCTCAGGGGGAGAGGTCCCAGCTCCAAGGAGCCCAGGAGGAAACTGGGTCGCTGGACTCGGGAATGAGGGAAGAAGAAGACATGAGTTGTTTTCCAGCTGGGATGAAATTACCTTAAAAGTGGTTGAAAACAAAGATTATGTACAGAAGGACAAAATAGAGAGTGTGAAAGGGGAGAAGTGGGGAAAGAAAAGAGTTAGGAAGGCCAGAGGAAAGTAGTGGAGTGAAGTGGGAATCTTTGTAGTTTTCTCATGGCTTCAAGAAGGAGTGTGAAGGTGGGAGATGTGTGAGAAGGACTGAAGGAGCCCATCATGTCTCTTTCTCCCCTCGACATTAAACATCCAGTTACCTTGCCCGGCTGCTAATGGATCCTCTTTATAGCTTTGCCTCCCCCAGTGCGCTTTGCTTAGTACCTGACAGCACACGACCCACCTTTGACCAGACTTTGAGTTCTGTAATATCTCATTTTCCACCAATCTCTACTTTCCTTCTCCGGACTTCTGCTGACATATGTCATCAGTCTTTTTCAAGGTGTTTCTAAAATGTTGCCAACATAATTCAGACAATAGGTAGTGAATGTCTTCCAACCAAAATGCCTTTTGAACATTCTTTTTGGAGGGATACAAAAAGGTATTAAGGAGTCACAAAACTTAGTTTCCATAGTATTGAAAAAACGATATTCGGTTGTGCTCCGAGTAAATTTTTTTAACCATATGGCAGAGGCGGTAACGAAATATTTACAACAACTGCATTGGGAAGGCAAAATAAAAGTTGTTCTGTTATCTCTGGGAAATGTGAAAGACTTCATAATAAATCAAGAGTCTAGCCTTATAAAAGTAATCCCAAATGCCATACTTGACTAAGGTTTTGAGAGGTTGAAATATCTTTTATAAGTTGTCAGTGTTAACTGATTAGCAACAACAGCCCCACCCCATATGGAAATATATTATTATGAAGATGTTCTAACCACCAGACTATCTACAGCATAACAGATCGTGAAGAAGTAAGTGAGGGAGAGAAAGTTTTGTGTAAATAAAGATATGTGACTTCTTTTGTGAATATGGCACACGTGAGCCCAGTCAGTGGGACTTTTGGTAACTTTTGTCAGTCCCGATGATGACCTGCCCTGGGCCGTCTATGTTTTCACCCAGCCGCTTTATGATTTGTTTTAAAGATGGCTAGGAACAGGATAATTTTGTCAGTGGCCGTGGCTTACTGGCCTTGGTGGCCTGTGGTCTGCCCAACCGAGGTAACCAGTTCAAGCAAGCCCACTTGCCCAAGAATTCAACATGGGAGTTTCCTGGTGGAAGGTAAGACTCTTACAGTCAACTACCACTTCTTGTTGAGATCTTTGTCAATTATGGGAAATGCGAGACATTTAAGAAATGAAACACTTCGTATCATCTTGGTTTGGAGAGAGGGAAGAATATTGATACTTGAGAACTCTAACTTGTATGTAAATTTTGCCTTTAGTCCTTTTAAATGACTGACATTCGCCTAAGCAAAAGGTGTTGCCACAGAGCATGAGCTGAGGGCAGTGGAAAGCAGTGGAATTCCACATGCCGGGGTTCCAGTCCCTGCCTGTTACTTACCACCAGTTTTTGGATTGGTAGAATGGGTATTTCAATAACACTTATCTCAAAGAAGATTGCTTTGAGGGTTGAAAGAGTAAATACAAACAAAACACAATTAAAGTTACCTAACCCCCTTTCCCGTTCTGCTTCTTTACCATTAGATCCATACCCCACGCTAGAGTGAAAGTGGCCTAGGAGTCATGCTCATTGGCCTCAGGCGTCAGCAAGTCCTGTTTACACTCTCCTTGAGCAAACAGTAGCTGCTGAACACTCTCAACTCAAAAACAATAAGGAAGAGAATAAACCCATTATTATAATATTCTTCATTTGGCAATATGAACTGACCCAACAAGTTTGGGGGCTTCCAACCCTAAATGGTGAAAAAACCAATATAGGGTAGACTAGCCTTTCTCCCTTCTTAATCTTCATATGAGTTTCTTGTGAGTCTATGTTGCGCATTAATGGCCAACGCTGCCCCTGATGATAACAAGGCTTTTCTAACCTTGTTTCTGAAATTTGAGGCAGCCCCCTGGCTCTAATCAGGGGAAACAGAGAGATTTAGCAGAAGACCTACACCGAGGTGGCAGGGAACGGGGGGTTCTATATTGCTAAACTTGTGCTGGGGCTGGGGGTTTCTTTCACAGTTTTACAATAACCAGGGTCACCAGTGGAACTATACATCCTGTATGGTGTTTGTCTTCATGAATCATTTCTTTAATCCTGTGCTAGCCCAGGCTAAGTGCTAACTGAGAGCCAAAGGAGCATTTCCTATAGCATAATGAATCTAAATCAAATGAGAGAGTGGCAGAAAATGCCTTTAACAGATCTGCCTTGTCCTGATGCTCCAGTGCTAATTGCCCCCAAAGGGACCTCCCAATCTATATTGAAAAGCCTGTAAGGCTTAGGAATCTGGCAGGCATGGATTGGAATAAAATTTTTTGAATGAGTGATGACTCTGCCACTTAGTAAGGATGCTACTTTGAGCAAGTTAATTAACTTCTGACGGCCTCAGATTCCTGATGTATAAAATGTGGATGGTAGTACCTATCTAATGAGGCTCTGTGAGGATTAAACTAAGTTAGATAACATGTATAAAGTGCCTAATACATCCCCTTGACATGTCATAGGTTCTTAAGAAATATTGGTAGGCAGAAAAGGTAAGTACATGGATAATGATGTATAGATGATGACATAAAGTTAACGTGTGGTAAACAATGCAGGAGTGGCAATATAGAGATGGAAAGGAAAACAAGAAAACTTATTGGAACAGCTGGCACTTGACCTGCTTCTGGAATAATCATTTCAGTGGGCAGAGATGGAGGAAGGGCACTTTCTAGCTAGAGGGAGGAGCCTAGGGAAGGTCCTCAGGTGAAAAATGCAAAGGAGCCTGAGAATTGCAAGTAGAGCACGTGGCTGAAAGGTGCAGTAGGTGTGGGGTATAATAGAAATCAAGACTGGAAAGTTAGAAACTAAGTGGAGACTCCCTGAAGGATTTCTGGCAGAGATAGCAGCCTGCTCAGAGTGGATTTGCACAGATATATAATAAACATGGTTGAAGTAGGCCAAAAGATGAGCGCAGAGAGATGGGGGCAAGGAGGCCAGTTGAGAAGATTTTGCTGAGGTCAAGGAGGAGGTTAACGAAGGGACTGCACTGGGATAGTGGCAGTGGGATCAATGGAAAGGCATAGCTATGACAAATATGCGGAAGGTAATGGTTACAAGTTTTGGCAACTGATTGAAAGTGTAGGATGATGGAGAGGGGCAAGCCAAGGATTCTCGTCTGGGTTTTGGAAAGGGAAAATGGTGGGAGCGACTAGCCAAAACGCAGAAAGAACAGCTGCACGGAGCAGAGTGGTCTCTTTTCATAGCTCTGACTTCCCTGGGATCAGCCCCTGTGCTGGGTGGGAGAAAGTCCTGAGACTCTGGCATGCTACTTCACTGTATGGCCATAGATTCCAGGCTTCCGTAGTTCCTCCTGTATTTGGTTCTAACACATTATTCAACGCTGGGACTCCACAGGGAAATGGGTAAAACTAGAAAATATTCAGGACCCCTGAGCTTTTGGGAAATATGTCACCAAAAGTATAAGAGATAAAATGACTATACTTGGAACAGACATTTCTCCAAAGAAGATATATGGATGGCCAAAAGGCACATGAAAAGATGTTCATCATCGCTGATCATCAGGGAAATGCAAATCAAAACTACGCTAAGATGTCACTTACACCCATTAGAATGACAAAAATAACCAAAACAAATAGTAACAAATGTTGGAGAGGTTGTGGAGAAAAAGGAACCCTCATACACTATTGGTGGGAATGCAAACTGGTGCAGCCACTATGGAAAACAGTATGGAGATTCCTCAAAAAATTAAAAATAGAACTACCATACGATCCAGCTATCCCACTATTGGGTATTTATCCAAAGAGCTTGAAATCAGCAATTCCAAAAGTCCCATGCACCCCAATGTTCATTGCAGCATTATTTACAATAGCCAAGATGTGGAAGCAACCTAAGTGCCCATCAACAGATGATTGGATGAAGAAGATGTGGTATATATAAATACACAATGGAATACTACTCAGCCATAAAAAAGAACAAAACCATCCCATTTGCAACAACATGGATGGACCTTGAGGCAATTATGTTAAGTGAAATAAGCCAGATAGAGAAGGACAATCTCTGTATGACTCCACTCATAGGAGGAATTTAAAAATGCAGACAAAGAGAACAGATTAGTGGCTACCAGGGGAAAGGTGGGGTGGGGGGGCACAAAGGGCAAGGGGGTGCACCTACAACACAACTGACAAACAATAATGTACAACTGAAATTTCACAAGATTGTAACCTATCATTAACTCAATAAATTTTTTTTAAAAAAATGACTATGCTTGGGAACCATCAAGATTGGATTTTTAAACATCCTGCCATATTTGGTAAAGAGAGAAGATTAAGAATCTCCATTTACCATGAAGTACTTATGGGGTAGCCAGATGCACGGCTTTTGTTTGATATCAGAGGGGCCTAACAAATAATGGATTCTCGAGATGTGAAGACAGTTAAGAAGTCACTTTGTCTATTCTCCTGTCTCAAGGTGAGAGGTATACTAAAACTGAATCAGACTGATAGTTATTTGACTTACTTAAAAAAACTTTGAAAATTACAAAAGTCATACATTTCATTTGTAGAAAAATTGGAAAATAGTAAATAAAAAGAAGATAGTAAAAATCACCTATGATCTTATCACTGAAACTATCGTTTCTATGTACACATTTGTGAGACAGGCAGAAAAGAGGTACAGGGTGTGGAGTCTGCGGAAAACGGGGCAGGCTGGGTTCCATTTCCAGCTCCTCCACTCAGTAACTGTATGACCACGGGGAAGTTATTTAATCTCCTCGTGCCTCAATGTCTTCATCATCAAGATGGGAATATTAACAGAGTCCACTTAATTATTACAATATGACAGTTAAGCGAGTTAATACACGTGAATTGCTTAGAACAGCTCCTGGTGCATAGTAAGTACTCAATAAATGTGAGCTGTTATAATTAGATTTTTAGTGAAAGTATAATTAACATGGTCTTATAGTAGTAAAACATTAATAAGAATTTAATGGTGGTAAAGGTGGGTTTAATTGAAAAGGGAAAAAGAGTAGATGTGAAAGATATTCTGAGGAAAAAGTTGACAGAACTGGGCAAAGAGAGGCAGGAGAGCATAGTGCCTAAGTCTGGAGTTGTGCTGTCTGCAGTAGTAGCCTCCAGCTGCATGTGGCTGTTGAGCACTTGAAATGTGGCTAGTGCAGCTGAGGAAACGGATTTTTAATTTTATTTCATTTTAATTAATTTAAAATGTATTAATAGAGTTAAAACATATTCAACCCAATTATTGAAAAACCGTTTACTGTGTTTGTAACAACTAGAGTATGTGAATCTACTTTCTTAACTGTCAATTTTATGAAATCTAAATAGAGGTCGAATATATTTTTCTTTTTTTTTGAGGAAGATTGGCTCTGAGCTAACATTTGTTGCCAATCTTCCTTGTTTTGTTTTTCTCCCCAAAGCCCAAGTACATAATTGTATATCTTAGTTTTAAGTCATTCTAGTTGTGCTATGTGGGATGCCGCCACATCAGGCCTTGATGAGCGGTGTGTATGTCCACGCCTAGGATTCGACCCAGAGAACCCTGGGCTGCCAAAGCGGAGCACCAGAACTTAACCACTTGGCCATGGGACTGGCCCCTGAGATCAAATATTTCTGATGAAAATTTAGCAACTGAATTGAGATTTGCTGTAAAATGTAAAAATCATGCCAGATTTGGAAGACGTAGTTCAGAGAAAAAGAATGTAAAATATCTCAATAATATTTTATACTGATTACATGTTGAAATGATAATGTTTTAGGTATTGTCTAAATAAAATGTATTATTAAAATTAATTTCACCTCTGTCTTTTTACTCTTTCAAATGTGCCCACTGGAAAACTTAAAATCTTGTGTGTGGCTCACATATGTTTCTATGGGACAGTGCTTGTCTGGAGGTAATGGCTGTGCATGTCTGGGGTCTGCAGTTGAATCCTAGTTACCATTTCAGCTAGATCATCTGGGACAAGATTCTCACCACTCTTTGCCTCCATTTTTTTGCATGTGAAAAATGGGGATAATTTAGTTCTTTTCTTTTATGGGTTGGTGGGAAGATTAAGTACGGTAATGCTTAAAGTGCTTTGCAAAATCCATAGCATATAGTTAAGAGCTCAATAAATGTTGTGCTTGTTACTCTTTTATGATCTGCTTTTAAAAAACTTAACAGGAACATCAATCCAAGTCATTAAATGGTCTTGCATGATATCATTTTAATGAGGAGCTGGATGAACTACCCTAGCTAATCTCTAATGCCACCCTTCCTCTTTGACCATCTGCATTAGACCCATCTCTTCTCACCTCCCTAATGTAGGTCAGCAAGTCTTCCCTCTCTTGGGAATTACCCATTTTTCCCCTCTACTGAATCATTCCTACCAATCTTCAGACGTTCTATTATTTCTCCTATCTTAAAAAATAGAAAAAAACAGCCCGACAACTTCTCTTGAGTTCCGCTTCCCCCTCCAGCTGCCACCCCATTTTACGGCTCCCCTTTATAGCAAAAGCTCTTAAATTCTATAATGTCTATAGCCACTGTCCTAAATCCACTCTTTGCCTTCTCTCTTGAAGTCACTCCAAGCCAACTTTCATCCCCACAACTCTACCAAAACTGCTATTGCTCAACCCAATGGAAATTGCTCAGTTTCAGTGATACTTCATCTACCCTCATTTGGTAAAGCTATGATCACCCTCACCAAGTAGGAGCACTTCTGCTCTTGACTTCCAGGACACCAACTCTTCTGGGTGGTTGATTTTTCTACCCCCTCCCCGCCGGTGGCTCCTTCTCTGTTTCCTTGATTAATTGTAAATTAATTGTAAATCTGTCAGTTTCCCAGGACTCAGTCATTGAACATTGTATCTATTGATCGATCAATCAATCGACTTATCTCTGTTTCTATCCAGTATCTATCTATCTATCTATCTATCTATCTATCTATCTATCTATCTATCT